>NW_010318217.1:15565-82840 GCF_000700745.2 Antrostomus carolinensis
AGAAGCACTTTATTGGCGTGATTTATGTGATTGCTTTGCCTTTCCCGGGTCCTGCAGCCAGAGATCTAGACATGCTCCTTCCCACCTTTGTGGTGCCAGGCTGTGTGCTTAGTGTAGTGAAGATTTGAGTAGTACTTGAGAATAGTTTCTCTCTAGACCCAGGTTAACTCGGGTACAAGTGAGTAGTGGGTTGGGAGCATGCTTTGGAGGTGTCAGCTGGAAGTAGCTTTATTTTGCTCTGCTCAAGGATTAATGTCAGGAAGTTCACTTAAGGCATGGGTTAAACATGTTGTCCATGTTCCAGTGGGGTTGCTTCTCCATGGGAAGAGCAGCAAGCTGTTTGCTAGCTGTCCAAATATGGAAGCAGAGAGCTGATCCTTGAGGGATTGGGAAGATGTCCAGGGAAAAGCCACAGCATGCCAGGGCTGAACCAGTGGCATCCAGGGTCCATCCTTTACCCACAGGTGGCAGCTCCTAGTCAGGAAAGAGCATCTCTCAGGGAACTAGCCCTGCCATAGCCTTGTCTTTACAGCAATGCAGGCAGCAGAGCCCTTTTCATTTCCTTTGTGTGTACAGGGCATAGTAAATTTATTAAGGTAAGAATTTATAAGCATTCAGATACCTATATGAATTGGAAAAGTACAAAAAGTGTAGAAGTGTGATGAAGTTGTGCAACAAAGGGTTTTCTTTGCATTACTGCTTGTGGCATATTCTAAGATCGCCACTAAATCTGCAAGGAATTTTTCTTTAAAACAGTTTTTGGAGTTTGTTTAATTCAAAGTGTGTGAATGGAGCAAGGTCAGCTACATACCAGGTCCCTAAAATCCTCAAATGGAGCAAATAGTGCAAAAAACGCTCCCTTCTCACATGTCTACAAACACCTTGATGCTTGTGTTGTTCTTTGACAAACTATTTGTATGATGAAGTACTTGTTTAGTTTATCTCCATCCACTCTTGGTAGAACTGCTGTCTGATTTCCAGTAACGTGAGATGGCTTTGTATTTCAAACCAAAAAGAAAAGCTTTATTTGTGCTATAAAAGTTGAAACTTCTTAATCTTTAATTTCTCTCTAAGCATGTTGCAAGTTGTTTGCTCGGATGTATAGAGTGTGAATGAAAATTGATATATGCCCGTGTCTTTTTTCACACCCTCCTTTCTCCCACCCCTTATTCTTTTCCTCTAAGTATTTTTTTATGTGATGGCTTTTTTTCAGTTCAGTGTGTTTCATGAATCTGACTTGTCTGCTTAGAGCACTTGTGCCATGAGGACTGTGTTGGCTGTTTTTGCACTTGCTGCATTGTCTAACCACAAGTCCATTTGTACATTTTGAGAATGATCTGGCATCTTTGTATTTTAAATAACCAGGGGAGGAATGTTTAGGACAAAACTCCTGTGGTGTTGGAGATGGAATTCTAGGCTGCCTTGCAAAAATTTTAAATATATGCTCTTAGGACATTAACTGTGTTTAGCTCTGACTAAACCAGAGATGTATTTATGAGCTTGGGGTAGGTTTTGTAGTTTGTGAGCTGCCTTAGATGGGATGGTGATGTGTGGTGTCCTGGAGTGTGTATTTATGATGGAACTTAGCTTGTTATTTGCATGGATCTTTTTCCACAGGAGGAGCTGGGTTTAAGTTCTCCCTAAGTGCATGTAGGGTGGTAGTTCAGGAATAGACTTGAAGGGAGTTCATGTAAGTATATGCCTGGCACCTTCATCAGGCTTCTGCTTGCTTTTCTGAATCTTGCCAATAAATAGATATTGAGATCTTCTAACAGCAGTACCTTGAGTTTTTAGGACAGAAAAGCTCATTTGGGGTGAGTTATGGTGGGAGTGGAATTGAGGGACTTAATTCCCAGGTTCTGCTGAAGTTACACTAATCAGAGGTGCTCTGACAAGTCCCCTTTGTCCACTTTGATGAGACTAGCTCTGATATGTGTAATGGGAAAAGACTCTGGCACTGCAGTGTGGGTATGGATACGTGCTGCTGTGGCTTTTGCACTGCAAGCCTGTGGCACCGTTCTGTAGCTGGAGTCCACGTGCCTCCCTTCTCTGAAACAGAACCAAAGAGAAACATTAATTGCAGCAAACAGTTTACAACCAAAAAGCTCCTCTGGTGAGTGGCTGTGAAATGATCTCTTCTGGAGCTAATGTGGAGCATTCCAAGTGCAGGGAGGCCATTGGGAGCCCTGGGTAGTTGTCTTGGCTGCTCTCTTTATAACTTTGACTAAATAATATGTGCTTCTGTATCTCAGAAGTGAATGTAGGTGTGTACCCATATTGCTGCATAGATTAGATAAATTCACGGTGATATTTGAAGCAAAGGCTCTAGCTTGGGCTGGTATTTAGTGAATTTCCCCCCACTGAGAGAGCAGTAAATAGTCTTAGATTGTAAAGATGGGACTAGAAATTGAGGTCACAGTATAATATGCAAGACCTTTTTTTTTTACCTTGTTTACTTTATGCCAAGCTAAGTATTTCATAGCAAAAGTAAATTTTTTGTGCAGTTTGTGAAATAAATAATAGAGAGATCCTGTTAAAAAATGCATTGGCTGGCTTCTTTATTTTAATATTAATAAGGCAGGTTGCTACAATAAAATTAGCTCTGCGTGGTGTTTGTCACTGTACTGCCAAAGCAATCAAGTCTAATGCCATTCCTTCCTGAAATGAATCCCCAGGAGAGCAGTATTTGTGCCATTCTGAAACCTCTAACCAGGGAAGTTGGAGTTGAACTGTAACTTATGGAAAATGCAGATTTTTTAATCTAGGAATCCTGAGTCTGTCTTTGGCCTTGCAGCTTTCTGGCTGCTTATGTGAAGTGTTTTAATATTTACACATGCGCTTTCTCTGCTGCAGTGACTAATATGCAATTGCCTGGCCCATCATGTTTATGGAGAACTTGGGAACCCCACTGTCCTGCTGGGGACAAGACAATCTGAACCATGAAGGCACTTAGCTAAGACTGCAGTGCCCTAGGACACTGTACCTTTTGATTTAGGGGAAAGGGGCTGAAGGCATCAGAGGAAAAAAGAGTGACATTGCAGTTGACACAAAGGAGATACTGTCTTTTTTTTTTTTTAAAAAAAAAAAAAGGGGAGTCTGTCCCTTAAAAGGAAAAGCCCTTTACCACCCCTGTGCTGGTGTGGTTTTTAGGGCATTTACCTGAGCTACAAAGCAAAGGGAAAAACCTGTAGTCTTGATACATTTTATTATGTAACCAGGACAGCATTTTTGTGCTTACAAATAATATGAATGCTCGTTGTAGTAGAGGTCCTGTCACCTGAGGTGATATTTAGGTTAAAACAAGCTTTAGGGGGTTATTTGATCACAATTATAGATATACCTCTGCTGAAATCTGCGTTTAATGCAAGATTAAACTCTCTTCATTTTACAGTTTGCATTTTTAGTTCAGGATCCAAATTGGAATTACATTCAAGCTTTGCCTGCCAACTGAATCTTTGTAAGATTTTATTGAACATGGAAGTTTCTGAAGCAGGGAAGCACATGTTTAAATACCTTCAAGGCCTACGGGTCCAAATATCTGCTTAACTGTTTTCTTGAGAACAGTCATGTTTCAAGTAGGCTTTTTAAATTTACACTTCAAAGAAATGTCTTGAGAATGCAACAACTGGAAGACACTGTCTTAGCTGGTGAACACCTCTTCTGAATAACAAGGCCTTTGCAGTTCTATGTTATTTCTGCTTCTTATGCTATGCTGTAGTAAAACATTTGTAATTATGGATTGTGTTTATTGTATGTACTTTCTGTAGACTGTATGAGGTTGACAGCTCAACCTTGCTTTAAGTGGTGTTATTGGCATCAGAAGTAAAACAACCCATGTCTTTAATTCCTAATCTTCAGGGGTCTTAGCTGAAAATGGAGAGAGGTCTGTTTGTAAATGTTAATGATCTCCTTGTGCGTGAGGCTGGGGGAGGTGGAATTCCCTCCATGTTTGTTGGGTAAGAGATACAACAGAAATGTCTTGTTTGCTTTATGCCATTAGACAAGGAGAAATTTCATCCAGAAGATAAAGGTAGTGGTTGGGTATTTGTTTTGTTGTTTTTTTTTTTTTCTGCAGCAGAAGGAAAGTGGGACAAGATGAACAAAAGTAAACCCTTAGCTTCTCCCTTCTTTCCGAGTTACTCTAGAGAAAGGCAAGACAGGTGGGGCAGCTGTAGCTGGGGGTGCTTCTGTGGACACCTGGCCAATGTCAGCTGGATGATTCTTTCTTTTCCTCTGTCCTGCAAGAAGGGAAATGCTGGACAGAGGAAAGAAAATAGCTGGGTAAGCACAGGCCCACTATTTTGTCCCTATATAAGGCACTGATTTACAAAATGGGGTCACCGAATACAGCCTGCAGCACTTCCAGGAAGACACTGGAGGAGATAAATCTGTTTTTTATGTTCTTTGACTTATTAGAATATAGTCAAAATGTGATTTTCACCATCTGGGTAAAGAACATGCTTGCTGTCTCAGGAACACTGTGTCTTCCTGCATACAGAAAATGAAAGACGGGAGAGGAGACAGTTCACCACGTCATAGCTGAGAAGCTGATATTTATTCCAGACTTCAGTGCTTGTTTAGGCTGTTCTCAGTCCTGTATTCTAAAAGATTACAACTTCTCTCTACTGCTGGAACTTACTTCCTTTTTTGGAGATTTTTTTTTTTTCCTCTTTGGCCTATTTGCCTTGTATGTTCACTACTGAGTGATTTGAAAGTGTTGAAGCTAACTTAAAACATTTTCATATCCTCTTCTGCTTTTAGTGTGAAGATGATCTGCCTAACAACCAGGAAGGTACAGCAGAAATAGCACCTGAATATGGGCTAGAAGACAGAGTAGATGTTCGATATCTTCAGTGGTTAAATGGGAGGCTGAGGTTCCAGTGGCGGAGTTTGCATGCTCAGCACCAAGAGCAATGCAAACTTTTACACAAGGTAAATGATTCTTCTAACTCACTATGGCATTTTTTATTATTTAAAAGCCTTATCAGCTAGTGGTAAATGTACAAATTATTCTTGTTTGCAAGTTGTGCATTTCCTGTAGGTCAGAGTGAATTACTCTATATATAAATAGCCTCATCTTTCCCCAGTGGGCCAGAACCATGATAAAATGAAGTATGTACAGTGTTCGTAACATTATAATTGTTGTATAAAGGTGTCTCTTGCAGGTTGGCACATTAGTCACTTCTACAACCATAGGCTGTTTCCATTTTTCTCAGAAAATGCCTGGTAGAAGCAAGACAGAGCATTCTGGTCCCAGAAACAAGAAGTAGTGATTCAGAACTATAAGTTCATTGGAAATGTGGATGCAAAATACTGAGCATGGATGTTGGAAGTAACAGCAGCAAAATAAAATGTAGTTTCCCTTTCTGAAGTACAAGGGAACATCTGAGCAGAACCCAAAATCTACCTTCTTTTAAACTAGGAATTAACAGCGGTCTCTACATTGCTAAGATTCCAATTCTGTTCCCATTTATGAATAATGTTGATATGGCTATCTGAAAATCACAGACACTGGGAGCATCATGTCTGCTTAGGATGGAAACAGCCTGCAGCCCCAAAGTTGACAGTGATGGTGACTGCAGAGACAAATTTTTAAAAAATGTTTCTAAAGATAGTCCTAGAAGTTATTCAGTAATGTTTTCCCTAGGCCCCCTTTCTCCATTTGTATCTCTTCAGGTAACTGATGCAGAGTCACTTGGTATTGTACCCAGACCTTCACAGAAAACCTTTTTGGGACTAAGAAGAGTTTTGAGAAATTTCTCCTCAAAGAATAACATTTATCAGAAAGTTGTCAGAATCAGAACAAGAGGGTTTTGAATGAAGATGCCTTCTTGGTTTTAATCCTGTGTCTGACAGAGCAATGCTGAGAACTATAATGAGGCTACATTTTGTTCTTTACATGAATTGATTGCTAGGGAAGATGTCTGATTGACAGCCCTAGGGAAATATCAGGTGCTGTGTGTGCAGCATCTAAAATAACCTTTTGCTTCTCATTGCCCACTGCAAATGTGCTCTCTTGATCTGGGAATGAAGACAGCAATTCATCTTAAGTGCAGGTGCAGTCCTTGGCTTTTGCACAAATTTTTGAGATTAGACAGTGATGCCATTGGGAGAGGTGGCTTAGTGGTATAAAACTCAAAATGAAATGATTGGCATCTTCTCCCCTTGATAAGCTACCTCTATTTAAGGTATGCTGATTTTTATAGTAGGTGAGGCAAATACCTCCATAACTCATCATCAGAGCTCTGATTTATGTAGTACTTGGCAGTAACAAACCATTAGGCAGCTTCAATACCTCAGCTTGCAGTTAATGAGACCAAGGAAGAATTAAGAGCAGGTCGAACTTGAGGCCTCGAGTACAAACAGAGATACTCTCAATGACCCAGATCAGGCACCGAATGATGAAGAGATGTGCTGACTGGGCAACATGCTAAACTTATTGACAGGGGAGATGACCTCCTGTGGGGACTGTACTTTCAAAGAAACTTGGGCTTTTTTTCCCCTCTGGCTATCCCAGGAAAAATGTGTGCTAAATTAGGACTGTTACAGCCAGACAAATGTAAGACATAGGTCAGTTAGTCTGCAGTTCCCTGAACCACAATTTCCAGAATATGGAAGAATAAGCAGGAAGAAGAATGTTTCTTTGTTCATCCAGTTTCCCAAAGCTGCCATTACTGCCTTCTCCAATAGTTATCACTGGGCTAAACTGAAAGCAGTAAGTGGTGCTGGTGATGATTCTTACACTGCAGAACATACTCTGATCATACGTGGAGGGCTGTTGTCATGGATGTATACGTAGGAAGATAGATTAGAGCCCAGCTCCTCCATATGTGATCCCATGGTGATATTATGCGTGCTCAAATACCTATGTGCAACAGTGGGAGTTCTGTTCAGAGCTGTAATAAAGTGCAGTGCTCTGATTTATATTTTAGTCTGAATTAAAAGCAGGAAAATTGAAAGGTAAAAGTGACTTTGGAAAGGACTTCATTACAGTGCCATATTAATGTTAACATTTATGGTAACACAAAATATAACATACTTACACAATTCAACAGCTGCATAAACAATAATTAATATTTCCTGACTCTTTATAGAGAAATTTTGGCTGTGCTACTGCATTAATTTTAAAACTTTTAAACTGGTCTGCTATGTGTTAGAAGACTGAGCTGACCCAATATGACCTCTCTGAGCTCCTGCTTTTCTCATATAAACCACAAACACAGTATGCAAAAGGCTAATGAGCATTATATTTTTAAATTATGCTGACAGATTTACAAAGAGCTTTCTCTACAAAATTATAATTATGGCTTTTACTCGCTCTGTTTAATAACTTAGCAGGTTATGTATCTCAACTGTGGAACAGTCTTATTTACTGCTGATCACGAGCTATAATTTTTGCCAAGTAGTGGCGACACTTCCACAGATTTCATTCTGTGACTCACACAGGCTCTAAAATACCATTTTCTTTATTTGGGGCTGTCCAAGAAAAACACATCACACTTGGAAAATATGTTCTTATTCAGGAGATGACTGCTTTTCCATTCTCTATTTTTTAAATTATGGATATTGCTACTGGGAGTAAGAGTTGTACATAGAGGATCCAGCAAGAGGCTACCAAGGTAGTCAAGGACTAAGTTGGGCATGACCTCCAAGAAGAGGTTGACGGAGTTGGGCTAGTTTGCTGTGGTGGAGAGGAGACTGAGGGGGAGTTCACCTAATAGCTGCCTTCAGCTTTTTGATGGGTAGTTACAAAGATGGTAGTTACATAGTCTTCTCAGCAGTACCAGAAGACTATGGGAAGAGAAAGGGGCTACTGATGATAGCTTGGAAGATTTAGCTATATTCGAAGAAGCTTCTCTGGGATGATGGGCAGCATTGGAGCAGGTCACCAGAGATGCTGAATGGTCTCCATCCTTGGTGGTTTCCAAGACTCATGTACACAAAGCCACAAACTGATGTTGGCGATAGTCCTTGTTAGAGCAGGAGGTAGGACTGAAGACCTTTGGAGGTCTTTTCCATTCCTATGATTTTGTGAAAAAATTCTGAATCACTTGGGTGATCAGGGACATGTACTTTCAGGTTAGAAGTGATGACTCGTGTCTTAATGAAATACTGCTTTACTGCCTGAAGAAAAAGTAAGGGAGCAGTAGGAGGGAAATATGAGAGGGAAACAGGCAAAAATAAATGGCTACTCTTTCTCCAAAGTACACAAATGATAACTGAAACTGATTCCTGGGGCCTTTATCTACTCTGTCCTGCCCACAGCCACCTAAGGTTGATGGTATGAAGTTCTGTTGTAACCAGTGTAGGTTACTAAAGAGGGAAGCCTTCCTGGAGCTACAGCCGGGCGTGTGTTGCGAGTTGTTTGTTAGGTGGTCTGACTGGCTGCTCCTCTTTGCTAGCTCTTCTGATGAGCTGCTTTTCAGTGATTTCAGCTCCTAGAGTCATGTTGAAGCTTACAGACACACACATGTCCTGCTGTAGGAGGAAAACTTGCTCAGGGAAATCTTAACCTCTCTTGCTGAGAAATTTTGCAGCCTGAGGCTGTGAGCTGTTGAATAACGTTATAATGGCTTCTCAACATGGACAGGTTGGCCTACTTTGAACGTATAATGTAGTAGTACCATTATAATTCCCTCTAAATTCTCAGTGGTACATATTGATTGACTTGATAGACCTTCAAATAAATGGAAGCATGAAGGATAAATTACTGAGTTAAGACATGCCTTCTGGTTCCTCCTATTCTGTTTCTTCCTCTTTCTGTCAAGTACCAGAGGAATATCTGTCTGCCTGGTTTTTGATCCCTCTTGAATTCATAGGGGAGAGCAGCTGTTTTTAGTTATGCTTTGAATTACCACTTTGCCTTAAAAAAAAAAAGTTTCTAAAAAGTCATCATGAACCTGTATAGTTTAAAACTGGCATTGTGTTTTGGGTCTGTTAAATGCACCATTCCACAATCAGCATGTGAAAAGAAAAAGTGGAACAAGTGGATTTCCTGCGGGTATTTTCAGCTGTCCTCCATCCCCTAAAAGACTAGGACAGGAATTACACCTGAAATAGGCGGGGGTTAGTTCGGGTTCAGAGGTGAATTTTGTTAAGCAAGTAAACATCTGATTGTGGATTATGTGTATAGGTTAGTAGGAAAAAATGATATTTAAATGGAATTCTTGATGATAGAAGAAAAGTTTAGCAGAACTGTCGTTATCATATTGTGGTAAAATGACAATAATGGTTGTAATATGCTTGGAAACTGTAAGACCAAGAGTTGTATTCTGTCAATAAGGATGCAGAGCAGCACTAGGAAATACCTCCTATGAACAGAGTGGTTTCTTGTGTCTCCTCTAAGATAAACAATATAAAATGAGATGTGTTACAGTGGATTGGATTGTCCGTATCTATGTATCTGATGTAGTAAAAGAGTAAAGGGACAAGGGCAAAGTCTTGATCTATGAATAACAGAGGGCAGAGACTGCTGCTGGGTAATTACCTCATTGTCAGTAATTTATGAGTGAGCTAAACTGGAATTGTTAGATGCATCTGTATCTTGGAATGAAGAATCTACCATGTTATGCTGTAAATTACTACATTGGTTAATTATATATTTTTTGTCTTGAGATATTTGAATACAGATATACAGAATACAACTCTTCGAAAATCTCTGGTTTATCCTAAAGTGAATTTGCCATTAGATCTCAATAATGCATTCTTTAATGCAGTAGAAGTTTTTCCTCCTGTGCAAGTGTGTGTGAACTATGAACAAGCCCCCTTTTCATCCTCTCTTAGGTGAGTTAGACAAGCTGATCTCCCTGCAGGGTGTCTAAGCTCAAGGGCATTTAGGAATTGACACTGGAAACTCCCCAGAAGTGGTGCTCAGTGGGGAGCTGTACCTGTACTCTGATGCAAAGGTTAGTGTAAGGTTAAATCAGACCTGCCTCCACCTCAGTCCATTCCACGAAGTCCCACGAAGCAACAGCTGTACATGCTCTGTGTCTCACCCTCGTCTGCTTCTTCTACCTTGGTGTTGTTTCCCTCTTTAAGCCTTGTTTCATCTTCAGTATGTTGTGGTTATCAGTAGTGGATTGTAAAAATACAAATACTGGATTATTCCAGCATCCATCTAGCCCAGTCTCAGGTGAACACCTTGTTCCTCTCTCGTTACAGCTTTAGAGTGTTTGTTTTGGGCTTTCACCAGTGATGCTGCTGCAACATACTTTTCAAAAGGGGCTGAAATTCATCCCCGGTGCTGGAGACCCAAAGGTTTGGCAGCCAGAGTTATGCAAGAATGCAGCAGGGAGAGGAGTGGCAAGTAGAAAGGAAGAACATTGTGTGGGGAGGTGCTCTTTTATTTTTAAACTCGCATAGCTCTGCACATGTGACAGATGGCTGTCACCAGAAGTGAGTTTTGGGAAAGGAACGCTAAAATATTCCGAAGTTTCAGGGAAGGGTTGATAATTACCCAGTGCCTGTCAACTTTAAAATAGTTGTCAATACCCAAGTGTATGATAAAGCTCATATTAGAATAAAGGAAAAAAAGCAGGAAACGTTCTCTGTCTTCTGGCAGAAATATTAATGAAATATGAGCGATTGTCTGACAAATGTGCGCTGCTATCTTGTTTGGCAGCTGCAGTTATTACAGTAACAAAGGGATCAGCTCTGAATAGGAGGAATTGCTTTTTATTGTTCCCTTGACTAACTTGGGAAGCTTCTTCGTCAAGTAATTGATGATACCATCACCAGTGCAGCTGGTACAAGGTCCCAGTAAGAGAAAGCCAACAATATATAGCAGCAAAAGAAAAACTTACTGTAACTCGGTAGCATTTTCTGCTTTAAAGGGAGAAATAAAAAAATATTCTGAGGGTATCCTTTACCTCTGTTAAGACTTCTGGTATCTGTGTAAATGGTTTATCTTTTCATGCTATGCACAAGAACATGTGTAGTGTAAGGATAAGTCTTTAAGACAGGATGAAAAGAGAAATCTTTCAGTTTTATTGTGGCAGCAGCAGTAGCAATTCCTGCATGTAGTTCTGGTAGCAATGCCAGGTGGACCATTTTGTGAGGTGATTGTGGTGCATGATCATCATTTCCTGCAGGCTGTTTTAAAAAGGTCTGTTGTGTTGGTGGTAGTTACATTTGTACTCGTCCATCGGGAATGGGATTGTAACCACTGGTTCACATCACCATTCCCATCCATGCAGCCCTTAGATGGTAGCTAGCAACATTGTTAATGATCTAGTCCTTCTACTGACAAATATCTTTTCATCTGTTCCAGATCCATTTATTCACTAGTGGCTCCCATATGGACCAGATCCTTGGACATTTTTCTGTCACAGAAACAGATCTCGTTAGACAACCAGAGAACTACAAGCAGGTAATGCTTCTCCTGTAATTCTTGGATGCATGGTATGCTTTCCACAAGCATTGTTCAGCAGAAGACTGCGCTCCTTGTAACATGTTTTTAAATTGGTTTTCAACAGAAATAAGGTCATAATATATTGAATTGTCAATTTCCTCACCAAACGATTTCTCCCAGTTTGATAGAACATAGACACAAAGGTATTAGGCTAAGTTTTATAAAAACTGGTAGACAGGGAATGGGGAGAGACCTGACTGAAAGTGCCACTGAGGGAAAGGCTTGTAGAATAAAACATTCTAGATCAGTTGGCTGACTGTTGTTGTATACTACCAGTAAACACATCTGAGCCAGCCAGGCAGAGTGTCTGCCTGTGACCTCACCTGAGCAGGTTGTGAGTGAGAGCTTGGAGAGATCTGATTTCTCTCTCCAGGAGAGCAGAGCACATCTGATGCTACCATTCATTAGTTCCAGAAATTATACAAGTTGACTACATTTTTGGGTGGTAGTAAGGGGCTTTATTTTGACAAATATTTTAGAAGCACAAAATGGTTGAGGTTAGGAGGGACCTCTGGAGGTCACCTGGTCCAACTCCTCTGCTCAAGCAGAGTCACCTAGAACAGGCTGCCACTGACCATGTCCAGATGGCTTTTGAATATCTCCAAGGATGGACACTTCACAGCTTCCCTGGGCAATCTGCTCCACGCTCAGTCATCCTCACGGTAAAAACGTGTTTCCTTACATGTTCGGACAGAACCTCCTAGGACAACTTAATTTTTCCTAGTGTACTGTTTTGCCTTTGAGTATATATTTCTGTTGCTCTCAAATACTCAATTATCATAGATGTTTCAGTTTATTATTTGAAGTAGTACAAGTCACTTGTCTTAATACATTTGTTTTAAAAATCAGTTTGAAAAAGTTCATTCATTCGGCCTAACAAAATCAATATCTGGCAAATTTCTGCAGTCTGTCCAAATCTGTTTACTCAGAGAAGGTATTCTTTCTGCTGCTACCTTAAGATCAGAAGTGGGCATTGTAAATACCATCCACGAAGAAATTCAGAAAAGTAGATTTGAAGATGGGAGATAGTCATATGTTCAGACCCCCTAAAGTGCTTGTTAATCTTTCATTACTGAGTGTTCTTTGGATGAACGGTTCACATCCAGCCTCTCGATGAGGTTCAGCTGCTTAGAACATTTTTCTGGAAAATTATTGTTTTTCTAGAGCAAATGGCTATGTCAGCTTGAGATTTTTTTCATTTCTGCTTCACATTCCCCCTCCTATGGTTCGCTCAGCAGCTCAGAGCACACAGCAGCACAGTCCTCTGAAGCCTGTGCTTTATAGTCTTCCAGAGATTAGCAAATTTCCAGAAAGGTCTGCTAGGCTGGTACTAGAAACTTCCAGACTGTGTAGAAGGACTTTGCAGCTACCTTTCTCCAAAGCCTTACCCTGAATATGTCACTTACCTGTTACAGTAAAGCATAACAATACTCTAATAAAGCCTACTTGGTTTTCACTGTGCTATTAACAAATCATTCCAGGAGTTTTCTTTCTTGTACACTGCTCCCTTTCCTGGATATCTTCTTCAGATGTGCTGTTCAGTGGAGGCTCAGGACAAAACAGAATGAAATCTTTTTGTATTTTAAACATTGTGGTTAGCTAAAGTGCTATAGTCAAGAAGGTTTAGTGGGCAGCTATATTGCTTAGTTAAAAATATATATGGAGTCTGCATTCCACCTTTCCCAAGCTTAAACAGCAAATACATGACATAAGGGACACCCCTTCAAAACAAGGGTGATCACTGAGAGGGACAGAGGCAGGATGGCAGAAGATGTTTTCTTCAAATAAACTGAGTGGCCACAATCTCCATCTCCAGTTTCTGGGCTGAAACAGGTGTAATCCCAAACAGGCTTCAGCTCCAGTGCACGTGTGTTGGAAATTCTTTTCTTATGTCACTTACTTCTTGGACTGGTCCAAAATTGGAATTGTTTGTCACCGTAATCAGCTGTGAAATTCTTAACCTCATAAAGCTCTCAAATCTATTAAAGAAAAAGGGTTCCTCTAAGCTATTCTCTTGTGCCTGACTAAAATAAACAGGAAGAATTGCAGGAAATAATCACAACACTTCCATATACATATTTGTGAGAGTCTTAAAATTCTTACTGTCATTGTTTGAGCAATCTTTGTTGTTTTCTTTATTTCCCAAAAGCAATTTTCAGAAGCTCAGTATGTATGAAGAGCCCAATGTAACAAGGTGGTATGGACTTGAAAAGGCAAGGTTGTTTTAAGTGTCAGTTTTCCAGATGGCTATAATCCTCAATATGCAAAGTGATACTTCTTTGGAAAATGTAATAAAAAGCCTCTAATTTTCAAATATCTTTATAAGATTAAGTGAATTATACATATTTGAATAACTTGGTTTTCAAATATTGGTGCAGATGGCAGCACTCTGCCAAATGTTTTTTCCCAAAACTGTGAAATAATTTTTTTTTCTCTTTAAGTAATGTGACATTTGTGTTAATGTTACCTCAAATAACAACCTGCTGCGTGGATCAATAAAAAGAGCAAGCATGTCAATATGTCTTACTGTAATGCATCCCTGTTGGTGGATGGTGTTATAAATTCCTTCTTATGTTAGGCATCCTTCAAAGGATAGAAATGCAAAGTGGATCGAAGTGTCAGAAATTAGCTATCACAGAAAGGACATAGGGCTGGTTTTATTGAAGCCTACAGTACATTTTCATCAAAAATATCTGGTGAGATAAGTTGCTCTGACCTGTTATAAAACAGGAGATGTTTAGTCTGACAGGAAAAGTGTGGTAGGATACTGATAGCTGTGAAGTTAAACTTCAGTTTATGAAATGGACAAATCATGCTACTCCTTTTCTATAGAAGTTGCACATTAAGTTGTTTAAAATGTTCTTCCCTTGGATTTCTGACTATAAAACTCTTCTAATGCTTTTATGTGCAGGGATTTTACTGGACATTATTATTCTTTTATCATCATAAATGTCTTTGTCAGATTCATAGAGCTGGAGCTTTTCCAAGCCTAATAGTTTTAATTATGTTTTTCTCTAGTGAGGCATGATCAAAATTCCAGATTTTCCTGCGGTTTGGCTGGGCTGTGGTTGTAGATATGTGTGGCTGTGAGTCACAGGTCACTGCTGTGCTTAGTTCCTGTGCTGCCCAGGGGTGTCAGTGAATGGGAGGTGATGTTGTTTCAGCTGGTGTTCAGTTTCCAGTTGAAGTACATGTGCATGCTTGTGTTAGTTCTTGACATCTACATGTATGTCCTTTCTTTCCCAAGGTGCTGTCATGTCTTTCTGAGCGCTCCCTGGCTTGCAGAGTGTTGCATGAGAAATAAGCTGGTGGTCATTTTCTCAGCAGAAGCACCTCAGTCAGTGGTGGTGGTTTTGGAGCCGTTACCTTGCGAGGCCATGCTAGAGCATGCAAATCAGAGCCAATTACAGCTCCACAATGTGCTAGGGAGCTTGGATGGTCATTGTGTCTGTTCCTGGAAACCTCTTGCATCTATCACTTAGAGTGTGCTAGAGAGTAGTCTAGAGCATCTTGAATGTCTCAGGTTTGGGTACATTTTCCAAGCTGTATCAATACTGCTTGTTTTTAAACACTTCCCCTAGTCAACTGGTGTGGGGCTGGGGAGCTGCTGTTATTTGCCAGCCTGAAATATCTCAGGGCAGAAACAGAGTTCTGGTCTCTGGCACTGCAGCTAAAATAGTTTAGCTAAAATAGCTAAAAAGTAATGTTTGCCCCAGACTTTCCAGTGTGGTCTGTCTCTGAGGATGTGGTCGTGTTCCTATTGCGACTGTGAGGACAGTGGTTGTGACATGCGACCAATTGGGTAAGTTTTCATCATTGTGAGCATAATATAGTCCTCTTCTTGTCTATGAAGCCCATTTACCTTAATTCTGTATTGCAGTGTCACCAGTTCTGATGTTTTACCTTGAGCTCGAAAAAACGTATGTTGCACCTAAAAGCAATTAAATTAACTTTCTTATAAAATTGTTGCCATACAGAGATGGACGAACTTTGAAGCAAAGCAGCCTAGTCCTTTGTCTTCTTCTTTCTCTTCCTATACTGCTTTATTTGTGGAATTCAATCTTGTGGGTTTTGTGATGAGCAGAGATTAAAAGTTGTAGTCAGAACTCAGGTCATTGGTACAATGCTGGCAGTGCTGGAGTGTTCATTGAAATTGTAATGAGTAAAGATGACACCTTTAAATGCCAGTAGATCAATTTACTGAGTGTGACAGCAACTAAATAATGCAGCTGTCTGCCAGATGGACATGCAGAGAAATTCAGAGAACTTGGGTGTGAATAGCTAATAATTTTGTTTCAGAAAAAATATTTATACTTGTTGATCATTAACACGTTTAAAAGGGAATTTATTTGGCTTAAGGAATTAAGATCCTTGGCAGCATGTAAATAGGATCAAACAAATAATATGTCTGACTGCATGGTCAATTCCATGCTCATAAAAAAATTCAGGTGAGCTTTAACTCTTCAAGCAGCAGGGATTGGGTGGGATGGGATAGGATGGTATTGATCTGCTTTCTGCACTGTTCATGTATCAGAGAAGGAAGCCAATGTACAGTATGTGTATTGCTTCCTTCAGTCAGATGGGACTCTGTAATTGCTTACTGGGACATTCAAGGGGTAAATGATCAAGCTGTAAGATAAGATGATTGCAGACCCTAAATCTTGTGGTAGTTTCTATTTGAAACATCTGTCCCAGATGGCTGTTACGGATGGGTGACACAACAGGTTTATTCTCTGTGAGTAATAGCCCATGGTTTGAATTCATGCAAAGCACTAAAGAGCTGCTGTTCTTCTCAGAACAAGTACTTTCAGATTAGGAGCATTAGGAACTGATAGGCTTTGAATATTCAAAAATGTTGAACATGCATTTACTAGTTATTTTGTGTGAAATCTGAGTCTTCAGTTTGTGTCGTGTGTGCACACGGGGGCTTGTGCACTTGTTGCATAAATTCATCCTGATCTGCTGGGGTATTTTATCCTCATGTTGAATAGTAAGATCAGCCAGGTATATTCAGTGCACAAACACTATGTGAGTTTTTGGTTCATTTCTGTCCAAGTACGGCACCACCTCCTGGAATGTGTGTGAAGGCAGAGCAGCAAACATGAAGTCTGTTATCTATACAAGTTATTCAGCTGGTTACTGAATAATTGCTATGGTATTGCATTATCTCCAGAAATGGACCCTAGGTTGCTGACATCCTGAATGAAAATGGAATAACTATGGCAGGATAATTCCAGCTGCTGTGTGCTGGGCTATATTTAGTGTCCTTATGCTGGCTGTTTGGGACTTCATGGAATGTTCCTGGTGGTGACAGACCCTGCAGTCAGGTGCTAAATGAAAATAAACAGTTAAAACCCTGCTGCTAAGCTTGACATTGTGTCACATTACTGAGTTGACACAGACCTGTGCTAGTGTGTGGTATTTCTGTAATCAACCCTGTTATGGTCTTGTATGGCAGGGGTGAAGGATATGTAGCCTTATTTGAATTTCAAAGAGACTGCTAAGGGACCATCTGATATTTTATTATGTCCTTCCATCTGTTATACAAGGAGCAGTTGAAGCAACACATTTGTCAGAGTGTAGGTATCAATGCAAAAAAAAATCACGTTCATGCTATAGCCTGTGATGCTGCTGTGTAGAAGATTAATTCAGGAAGCGAAGGCTTGTACTGCATGCAGATTCCAGAAAAAAAGATATGTTTGTTTCTGGAAAAATGACCTTGAGCTTCAAGGACAAGCTGCCTTCACTTGGTATAAATTTATGGTATAAATTGTTGTAGATTCATTATCTTCTGTGATGCTTTGGCAACTAATTCTGTTTGATCTGGACCTCCGCTTTTTTTACATTCATTGCCTCAATCCCTTGGTAAAAGCCATAGTTCTGTCATCTCTGTTATGGAAGAGGATCATGTTGTAACTACCGTTCTAATTAAGGACATTTTGCCTATTTGTCATTGTGTTTCAGTTTCTTGAAAGGAAAAGAATACTTGAAATATCTCAAGTGGGCCCTGCATAAAAAATAATACAGCATAATATTCAAGAGTAATTGCACTGGGGCTTGTGAGTATTTGTGAAAATGTGAGGTTTTTTGTTGTTCATTTGTTTTTTTTTTTTTTCTGTGCATATTCTCTCTGAAATCCCTCCTTGGCCAGTCTTGACTCCACAGGAATCTTCATGGAGATTCATTTTACTAGGTGTTATGCCAGGCTCTGTGTGAGCTCTTCATAGAAAGATTGTAGCACGAACCAATTTTCAAGGTAGGAAGAGACTGTGTTGCTGTGAATGAGATCAGAAAGATGGAGAACAATCTTCCCCAAAGGAATACAAAGGTCTGTGACCCAGTTCTTGGAGTAATAGGACAGAAGAGACAGCTAAACCCCAAAGGATCCTAAACACAATGAGATTTTAGATTTACTCTACACACAGCCAGAATAAACTTAGTTTGAATCACTAGTGACTCCTGACCATTTATTACATCTGCTTACAAGGCTTTCAGAATCTTTGGATTCTGTTGAATTTTCAGAACAACGAGTAAGCTGATAGATTCTGTAGCAAGAACAATTTTTTCTTTTCCTTTTACAGAACTTTTTTAAGGTACGAGTTTTTCTAACCCAACGCATCAAAATTTTTACCTGTTTTTAAGTAAGTTTGGTTTTCATTGATGATTGCTGATGGGTGCATCTTAAGTTCTTTAATGATGAAATGAGAAGAAGTTCTAGTACTGCTGACCTTTAACAAATTTCAGAGTTCACCAATGAATTGTATGTTAGAGCCATGGACACACATGTTTTGAAAAGGTCAATTATGACAAGTTTTTTGAATTTGCATAATTGTTCTCGTCATAGCACTTTGAATAAAAATAGCAAATGCTTTGCCCTTTTAAAGTATTCAGGTTTTCCTCCCTTCCTGTCTTTAACTTGCTTTTACTAAACCATTCTAACTTGAGTCATTGAAGAACACGCAGAACATGGACTGACTGTGTTTGGAGCTGCAGGCTGGGAGCAGAAGTAGGGCTCTGGACGGGCAGAGGAAAGGGGTAGGATGGACAGTGAAGAGCCTCTTTGCTCTGGCTCTTGTTCAGTGAAGTCAGGAGCTGGAAGAGACCCCTAGACAAGAGGCCCTCCTGAGGACAGTGCCAAGAGGCAAGGAGTAAGATGATGCAGTGGAACATGTATGGAGTAAGATGATGCAGTATGTTTACTAGGTTATTTTATTCTAGACCTATTGTATCTTTCAGAGTGCAGTGTGCCTTGTCTCTGAGTCAGAACTGTGGTGAAGAAAGTGGCTGATGAAGATGAAGAAGTATCAGTAAGTGGGAGAATTGTTGGAAGAGGAAAGAAGCCTTAATAGCCAAGGCAGTGGAGCTTTGTCCTGAAGAGCTGCAATACTTCTCTGCCTTTGGGTTTTCAAGTTCCCCGCAGCAATTTACTTAAACTAGAGTTTCCACAGTGGGCTGCTGGTGGGGTGATTCACAGCTTTTTGTGTGTCTGATGCAATGCTCAGGGATCTGACTTGTGGAAATGTTGGATATTCCTAGCTGAACTTGGTGGGACCTCTACTTGGAGCCCCTCAGAAGTTTCAGCAGTGCAGGCAGCATCATCTAGTGACATCAGCTTTAACCCCAGATGGTGTAGGAGGTCCTCGCAGCACACTGCTCTGCTGAAGTATTCAGCAGAATCCTAGAGTCAGGAGAATGGTGTGTGTGAATGCAGCCTGGGCCAGCTCCCTGGTTTCTTCCACTGGAGCTGATCAGCTGAGGCAGCGTGCCATGGCTATGTTGGCTCAGGAACTAACTCAATGAAAACTAGCTACAGCATCTCTGTAAGTTGAGTTGTGCTGGGTAGATGTATCCACAAAGTGCTTTAATTTTTAAATTCTCTGAAAATCACGTCTCAGAAGTCTCAAGGCATCCAAAAGAAATTGAAGCATTTTACTTTCATCTCTTTGCTTTCATTTCCCACTTGTAAAATGACAATAATACTATCATCTCATCTCACATGGATCATTAGGAAAGATAACTTGTTTATGTGGAAGATAAAAATTCTGTCTTCAGAATGGGATTTGAATGATGTATGACAAATAAGTCCATGACTTCCCTCTGAAGAATAGACAGAATAATACACAATTTTAAAGGAAAAGGAATAGCTTGTGGAGGAGTACCAACTATTCTGTGCCCTTGGTGAGACAGATTATGAAGAGAAATATTTTGGTCACATTAATTTTAGACCTTATACACATGGGATGGTCACACTAGTGTTGTTTAGGCAGCTTGAATTCTGGCACTTTTTAACTTTGAATGCTTCACTTTCCAACCGTAGCGGTTATCTTGCTAGACTGTGCATTAAATGTGTAAAACATACTTACTGCCATTTGCTCTCAACAGCACCACCAGTCCAAGCCAATATTGTTGGGGTTTTTTTCCCCTGTTAAATTACTTAATGTTTTGTGTTGTTGTTCCAGCCACAGTTACTTTAGACAGTTTACATGCATGGTAGTCAGATTGGTGAGAATTAACATGGGAACTGACATATTAATATTGCAGAAGAGAGCAGATCTGATAACATATTGAATTATATATGGGACTCCAGCACCTAAATGCAGGAGGCCTGGAGGCTCACACAGGAAAGCTCAAGGGAGCTGAATGATCCACAGTACTCGATGTTTTGATGGTGGTTGTTCAAATAAGATATAGAGGAGGCTGTAAGGATGGATTTAATATGAAGGTCACCTGCAGGCTCAAGTGAAATAACAGGCTCTGTGCTGCTGTAGGATGAGCGGGGTCAGGAGTGCAGCAGCGATACTCGCCTGGTCTGAGCTGGCTTCCTGACCCTCTCCTAAGAGTCCTACCCTGTCCTAGGCCACTGCTTTCCCCCTGATGCCCTGATATCTGTGAGCTGAATGACAGAGCAAGAACTGACTTTAAAGCCCCATGGGTTATGTTGGTTATGTTTTTCTCTCTAGATATCTCTAGTTTGGTCCTCTGGTGGTGTAATGTCAGGAGCAGAGTGTCTGCTGCAGTGCTGTGCACAGTGAAACCTGCTATGCTGGGATGGATGGTGTTTCAGAGCCTGCAAGGAGCATGAGCTGTACTGGGAACCCCACATTTTCCTGTGGGTGAGGATGTTCAGCACGACACATTAAAGCATTTTGGCCCTCTTAGTGGGACTGCCTAGATCACTTTAAAAATCCAGAATACTTAATACTTCTCGTTGTTTTTCTGGGAGAAGGCTCTGTTGGTTTGAAGCTTCATACATTGAAGGTTATTAAAATTGGAAAAAACTTGTATTTTGTTTCTTCTGGCTGTGTACATGGGAACTGCTCCTTACAATTACTGGAGCAGCAGTGGATAGTGTCTTACAAATGGTGTGATTTGGTCGTTGTTATGTATTTCCTGTAGAGTGAGAGAGTGGCTACTGAGAAAACAACTTAAAAATGAAATAAAAAACTCTCTCGGTGATTCAGATATCACTTTTCCTTCTCATGTTTCATCACAAGGAAAGAATAAGCACTAAGAGAGCAAAAAAACTGTCAGTGACAGCATGTGCTGCCCACCTCGTGCTGCTGAAACAACGAATTTTATTGCTGCCTTTTTTTTTTAATGATTCACTCTGCAGAAGGAGAGGGTAGGTTGCCATGTCATTTTCCTTCCAAAATACCGTAGGCAATTGGTTTTCAGTTAATTTGCTGACATTTATCACATAAAACATGGTTTGCTATAGTAGTTATTAAAACCTGTTGGAAGCAGTGGATCAGGTACTCATTTGCAAAAATGAATCAGAGCAGATGCAACCCTTGTAATCTGTGTAAAATTGGGAAGAATTACAGAGGTCAAACGGCTTCAGAGCTGTTTTTCGACAGTGCCTTCTTGTAGCTGGATTCCTGATCCTTCTTAACCAAGTGAAAAGTTCTGCTCAGCTGGGCACTGTAGAAGCAAGAACAATCAAATTGTATGGGATAATGTATATTGATGTTTCTAAGGAATATTCAAGTCTATTTTAGAAGGGATGACTTTGAAAAAAAAAAAGTAAATATAAATTACTTGTCTTTGGATGCTTTGTGTGATCTCCTCTTGGGGGCAGACAGTGGACCAGTTGTCTTAGGTGAAGAATTTCTCTCCTAACCTCCCTGGTTGTCCCTGTTGTGCTGCTGCTGGAGGTTTTACCTCGCTCCAGAAGCAGTGTGGCTTGGCTTCTGCATCCTGTCTGGAAGATGGACAAGGACAATCCAGCGCCAGGGAGCACCTGGAGGTCAGGGTGGAAGTTTGGGGCTGGTGACAGGAGAAAGGATGAATAGGTACCTGTGGGAGAGTTAAATTTGGGAGGCTGGAGAGGCTAGAAACGTATGGAGTGACTTTTCCTCGTGCTGTAGAAAGAGAGAAAGAAGCCTCTGCAGGAGCTAAACTGCTTTAAATCTCAAAGAATGAATATGATCAAAACAATCTCCTCTGTTTCTCCTTCCCTGCAATTGTCTGCAGTGTCAGATGGTTTTCTGCTCATCTGATGCCTGCTGTTACTGGCTGGTTCAGTTCTGCCTGCTCTGGGACAAATACTTTCCACCTCTGCAGTCCCCTCAGATCCTGCTGGTGTTTCCTTTTCAAAGCAGTGTGGAGTATCCCATCCCAGAAGGAGGCAGAGACATGTAGTTAAAGAGCTTTGAGAAAGGCAGATAGGGGCAAAGAATATGGCTGTGTTTATGTATCACTAAAGGAGAATCCTTACGGCCAAGTTGGTTAGAGACAGACTGGATGAGTGAGTGATAGTGTGAGTGGAAAATTGTTTGGGCCACTGAACTCAAACTGGTGTCTGGTTGTTAGTGGTTCATCTCTTGGTCCAGTACTGTTTAACATGGCCCAGGCTCTTCTCAAAGGTGTACTGGGACAGGAGATGGGGCAAGAGACAAGTTGGAATATGAGAAATGCTAGCCAGATACAAGGGGGAAAAATTCCCATGAGAGGGGTCATAAAATCATAGACTGGTTTGGGTTGGAAGGGACCTTAAAGATCATCCAGTTCCAACCCCCCTGCCATCAGCAGGGACACCTTCCACTAGACCAGGTTGCTCAAAACCTCATCCAGCCTGGCCTTGAACACTTCCAGGGAGGAGCAGCCACAGCTTCTCTGGGCAACCTGCTCCAGAGGTCCCTTCCCACCTACATGGTTCTGCTTGGCAGCTGAGAGTGTTAGCATCAGACCAGCTTCTTCAGCTGATAAGCACTGGCTTGTCACCCAGCCATGAATCATTCAGTTGTTGAACTCTGTACCCGATTTCACTTTCCCACTGCCCCTTCTTGGGAAGGATGCTGTATTTTTTTTTATTACTCCAGACAGTTTTAGTGCTAAAATATTTCTTTAGATATTTTTTAAGCAAGGTGGCCTCTGTCTGCAATTAGTGTCCCGTTGGAAGAACTGGCAACATTATATAGCAACACTAAAGCAAATCATTCTACCTCATGGCATTATTACCTTGATCTGAAAATTTCCCCAGGCTGCAATTTGTCACTAATATTGCCTTCAGCTAAACTTATCCATAGGAAAAAAAAAAAAAAAGGAGTTAATAGAGCTGCAGTTCTGGAGCTGCCATCACCATTTTTTTTGGGATGAGTTATTACTTAGTACATTTTATTGACCAAGCATGTAGAATTCTTGGTCCTTGAGAAATGATGCAGTGGTTCATCATGGACTCCATAAATTGTTGGACTGTGTAGCAGCAATATCTTAAGTCTCCTGTGCCGTTATCTCTGGTACGTATCTGGAAGGTATCTCTGAAACACAGTAGGTAGGTACTGCACTGAAGCAGGAACTGCACTATATGGCTTGACTGATATGAACACTTGGTTGTGATTGCCAGTGACAGAAAAACTGATAAGATGATACTGGGATACTGAATTTCGCTGCTGCTTTTGTGCTTTTGCTTGTTTTATGCCGTACTTAACATAATTTGAATGCTGTGACAATGACAGTGACATACTATGATGAAATTCCACCTGAGACAATGCAGGTGGAAATCATAAAGAGGAGGGACAAGGCTGAGGTACTTTGTCATCAGTTGACATTTGGTAATTTTTTTTTGGTGGAAGTGCTAACAAACCCCATGGTGGGAGCAAGCTGCCCCAGCTCAGGTGATGCTTTGGGCCAGCACAGGGAGGCCAGGTGGGCTCTGTGGTCCCACACAGCACTACAGAAAAGGTTGTGCCAGCATCATACCTGCTGTCTGTAAGCTGAATGATGAAATTCCCATTATCAGCTGGATCAGCTGAGGCTGGTATGCAGAGGCATGTAGGATGTGAGAGGTATGTTGTCTTCCACATTCATATCAAAATACCATGGTCAAGCTGCCTCTTAACCTTCTTTGGTAGGAGACTTTAGAGTGAGAGTTGCTTACTTGCTGCCATTCTTTGCTGGTGGAGTCTGAAAGGGTCCCATTGGTTTAGCCTAGTCAGTCTTAACTGGGGTATTGGTCCCTGAAAGAACAAATTAAATCTCAAGAAAAAAAATGTTAAGGTGAGGAGCTTTAGAGGAGCTTTTCATCTCTTTAATCATGCCTTCAAGCTAACAGTAGCCACTGGAGAGTGCAGAGCATCTTTGTAATATGCTTGTGGAGTCATTGCTACTGTTGTTTTCATCCAAAAGAGACAGTAGTTATCAGCTTCTAACAGAAAAGGGACTTCAGGCTTGTCATTCTTCTCCTGTGCCAAAATATGGCTGTTGATGAAGGCTGATCCTGAAGTGCCACAGAGCTGTGATGGTCTTGTGATCCCTTGCTGGGACCTCTGTTGTCCTGCATCCACTGATGCATCAAAAAGACACTTAAGCCATCCAGAAAGTCAAGCACAACAGGACCGCTGCATTCTCCAGCCTCATGCTACTTAAAGAAGCAAACTACAGTTAAATTAATATATTGCAATGGTTTTGGTCACAATGAACTGCTGCTGGAGAGCTGAACTGAACTGAAATCTGTTGTTTAGAGGTGAGAATGCAGCTCACATCGTGAGGAGACTGGTAGAGCTTTTTTTATAGCCTTGTAAAATAAAACTTTGTGTGCAATTGGCCCGTAATGTTAACTCAGCTCTACTGGCAGGTATCTTCTGTTTTTTTAAATAGCTAAGGAAATAGAGTTATAAAATCAGCTGTTACTCATGCTTTGCAAGTGGTTTTGGATTTGTGGTTCTTTTTAAATATGCTTGTCACTTAATTTAAAGGACTGTGTTAAGACACTAGCAAGATAAATGAATTGACATAAGAGAGACTGTGACAGACTTTAAATTAGTAGTTTCTCTAGTCAATAATGCATATTTTAAAATGTATGAAAATACATGCATGCATGATAGGCTATGATGGCTTGTCAAAGAAGAGCCAGGCTGGGAGAAACTGTATTCACATCAAGTTGGCAAGCTTAGGCTAATCTGCATATCGAATAACTTTTTAAGTTCATTGTTTAACTAACATGAACATCTGTGATAATTCTGTGTGCTGTTGGGTCTCCAATGGTGGAAGACGTTCTTCTTTGTGTTTCTTTTTCTGTTTTTGGATGAGAGCTAAATTTTATTTAACATTTATCTTTTTTTAGTGCTTAGAGGTTGTGTTTCAGTTGCTGTGGATGCTGTACAAACCAGTCCTAGTCATGGTGTACATCTGATGGTGCCCCAGGAGTGCAGATGAACCCATGCAGCTCTGTCCCTGACAAGCTGTCCCTTGAAGCAGAACTGGGGAAGCCCTGAATGTCATTGCTAATCCAGTCTTAGGTTAAGGACTACCTGGTGGTCCTTAAGGCAGAGAAGGTGGCAGGGAGCTGTGGGAAGGTCTGTGCCAGGAAGGCTGTTCACTTCTGCCTCCGAGCCCCTGTTCTTGCAGGAAACAGAGAGGGAGGGAAAAGGAGGCTTGGGAGCCTCATGTGGCCTTTGGGACTGGCAGCCTGTGCTGTACTGAGCTGAGAATAAGTGAATCCATATGGAAAAGCACCCACAGGAGTTTAAGATGTAACTTGTGCACAACTTGTGCTACATAGCCCTTTATTTTGAAGAGAAACTACTAAAGCTCAAGGGAAGAAAAAAAGACAACCCCTTGGCTTAGTAGGTGCTTGCAGTACAGGCTGATTTTTTTTTTTTTTAAAGCATTTCTTTGGCTTTGTATAAGGATAGTGTTTTTGTCTATTTACTGCCAAATGCGGGATAAGGATGTCAAGCAAGGACACAGTAGGTGAGTATAATAAGCTGCTGGCAAGGATGGATGGGATAAGGAAGGGGAGGAGGGTAAAACCTAAAGGGTGAGGTCCCCTGCTGAAGTTAGTAGCCATAACACACACACACACACACACACACACAAAGGAATGTCAATGCTTCTCCCATCACTAGCACTTCATGGTGTAGTAACATCCAGTATGGAAACATACAGAAACCAGGATATTGGTACTATTCAGAAGTGGAACATCAGTTCTGCATTCAGATGAATTTAAACAGCAAATTAGAAATTGCTTGTTCCTTTTTGTTTCTCTGTGTGTGATTTTGTGGTCTGTTAAAAATGGGCAAGTATATGAGGAGGGGGAAAGAAACAAAACTGAATGTGGATAATGTTTTGCTCTGTGTTCAGACACAGTCTGAATAAAAGCAGATGAATAATGGTCTTTTGACATCAGCTACATGGGGGTTCTGGTTGGCAGTACAATATGAACAGCTGTCAGGTGGTACTGTGATACAATTCGGTGCTTTCCTTTGAAATCCTCTGGCTGAGATTTCTCTAAAGTCAATTGTGTTTTTTGGTACCTACTGGATGTGCATTCACTGAGCTTATATTCAGCTAAAGGTACTTAGTACTGCCTGAAAATTTGCCTCTTCATTTCTGCCAAGTTAGGCACCCAAAATCAGTGGTACTTTTGGGGAAGAAAATGTGTACCTCTTCTAATCTCATACATCTTGATCTTGGCTGTTAAAGTATAAAACTTGCACTTCAGTCTTCTTTTTTCCTGAACTTTTTTCCATGTTTTAATATGTGCCATTTCCCCAGGGAAAAATGCAAAGTTATCCATTCATTGACCTGTTCCTCTGCAAATGAATGTCGTTAGTACATCCCAGTTCATTGCCTGTCAATGTGAAAGCTGTAGTACAGATTTTATGTGCCAAATGCCTATTTTTGTTTGCTTTAAATTCAGTTTTCTTTCAGTTTCATTTTAAACAGCTGTTTTCTAAATCCCTCCACAAATAGCAATTATGTTTTATAATGATGATCTTTGTCACTTAAGTTTTTAACTAGTGGTTTGATTCCCTGCTCTCAGCAATGTAAAACTGAGATATCTCGATTGTAGTTCGAGCTGCAGTGGTATAAAACTGGTGTCGGTGAGTGGAAGAGTAATGTATTTTGGTTTAGGTGTTGGAGGTTTTGTACACATCCAAGCATCTGGAATTACACTCCTCCACTCAAAGCTGCTGTGTTTTGTATTTTGTGTATTTTATCTTCTGCAAAAGATCCAAGTCCTGTTTTCCTCACACTACAACAAAAAAAACCCCACCAACAAACAACCCCCCAAAAAACCCCATTGCAATTCCAAAAGAGCTGTTGCTCACAGCAGACAGAAATACCTGCTTCTGGAGCCACCGAGGGTCTTACCCCATCCCTGCTAGTGTTTCAGACCAGGTTTCTATGGGGTCCAGAGCTGGCAGTGACTTATCCACTCTTGTCATCCAGGAGCCTTTCTGATCCACCCACCCTGCGATGATTGGGCTGCAGAGTTTCTCCTGCTCTGTCTCAACCCTCAACAATATTTCACAGTTGGAGAAATGACTTGAATAGATCTTTATTTGCCTTGTGGCTAGAGGCTGCTCATTGGTGTGTTGGTTTTTGCTCTTCAGCTGCTTGTGCTTCACACTACTCCAGTGTGACTTTCTAGTTTTCAGGCCTATTTTTGCTTCAGCCTTCAAGGGATATATGGGAATGTCTTAAACCAGCTTTGCTTCTGAAGAAATCACAATGTGGAACTGAATCTTGGAGCACTGAGTGTGTCCACCTACAGTGTGTTTTTTTTTTTTGTCACAGCCTGAGATGTTTATCATATCAAGACTTTTCTTTGGTTTTTTTGGTGAAGGGGTCCCAAAACTTAGCTCTGCTAAAGTGTAATTTGGGCAGTATGTGCCATTTCAAACCAAATGTCGTCCACCCAGCAGCCTGCCTGCTGAGAGGCTCTCATGTGTCAAGGTTTGCTTGTTTTTTTGGTAAGGGAGTTTTGTATTTGTAGCAGAGATGAAGCTGTGTTGTAACTTGTTTGTTTCCTCTGATGCTTGGTTAGGTCTCTAATGCCTTAATCCCAGTTATGGTTTACTTTGGGTAATGTAAATTGTGTAACTTTTTCATGAGTATTTACACCTTTCTTTGCATTTTTTGGAAGCAACTTTTCTGCTTTTCTTTTCTCCTGCACTTCTTAGGTATTCAGAAGTAGTACTCAGATTACCAAAATTCAAGTTGAATAAAGCCATTTCATATTAAACACATAAAAATATGAAATAGTCTCTTGATACTTTCCCCATATAAGCTTTCATACCAAGCCAGCCTGTCCAACCCTGTCTCAAGCCTTGAGTCATACTTGAGATGTTGGCATTTGGAGTGAGGTTTGCAGTGATCTGGGGTCCAGTGCAAGTTATCTATCTACAGTCATAGATGAATAGGTGATGAATCAGTAGTATTTTATCTCTGAGCCAAGAAACGTAATTTATTGCTGAAAGTACATTTTTTGTCTGTGTAACAATAGGGTGATTTTCTGAATTTGTAGGCAGAGCAATTTTTGATTAAAAATACTTTTGCCAGTGATATGGTAGTTGAATTATGATCTGTGGGCATCAGAAATTAAATACTTGTTGCAAGGAGCTCTCTGGAACTGAGCCTACGAAAAGGATGCATTATGCTGCAAATTATTAAATATTGATTTCTGTAACAGTCTGCAGGCATCAATGAATTTAGCAATATGCTCATAAATAGTATGAAAAAGATTAATATCTCAACAGAAAGAGTAATTACAAATACGTTTAAATAATGATTTTGTTGCAAGTTAGATTTGTGGATACCATGGTGGACTCAGCTTTGGCCTCTTGCTGAGTATCAGAAATCACCTAGACGTGGTCACCTAGGATTTTTGCAGCTGAAGTTCCCAGAGTTTCCTGAGGTCCATGAGTTGAATTGGATGTGGTACGTTTGGCTTTAGAGATCACAGCCACGTGTCAGAGAAGCAAAGCTTGTTTTTTACAGAGTTTGCGTTGTTCTGCATCACTCTGAGGTTTCCTGGCAGCCTGCTCTGAGGCAGCTCAGTTAAGCACAGTTTGGCCTCTATAGCAAAGCTGTTGCTTGCAAGTCGTCGTGCAGCAGCGATGGTTTCTTTACAATGGTTTAGAGAAGTTGTTACAGCGAAGTGTTTGCTCTCAGCATTCATTATGGAATTACTTCTCCACAGAGATTAGCAATTTGAATTTGTCATTACTTTTTCTCCCAGTGTAAGTATTTTAGAGCAATAACTTCCTCCAGAAGAATGAAGGAAATGGATTTCATTGTCTTAATTTTATGTGGAGAGAAAGGCAGTTTTCATATGTTATCCCTAAGCATCATTTAGATATCAGTGTGATGCACCCTTTTGACTTGCTGCTTCACTTTGTTCATGAGACAAAATTAATGCTTTTCTGCAGATATTAGCCTTTAAATTTCATTAGAAGGCATGACAACATCTGGGTCCTTAGGTCAGTGAAAGTGCACAGGCAGCTGTAGTTGCAGCTTGCACATTTGTCTTGCATTTTGAGAGGTTTATGTAGCAGCAGAAACCGAACTCCTCATCGCATATAAAAGCATCTCTCTGTGAACTGTTGTTGGTATTAAATGAACAAGAAAAGGTACTGCATTTGGGCTTTGGTTTCCTCAATTGCAAATACAGCTGAAATACCAGCTGTGGCATGACTGCAGTGAGTGACCTAAGAAAATGCACACCATTGACCTCAGAGACACAAAATGTGTAGTTTAAAGAACAATAAATTCTTATGAGAAGCTTGAGTAAAGAATGAGGTTGTGGGAAAGAAGCTGGCTGATAGAGAAAGCTGTTCCTTTGCTAAGTGCAGATATGTCCCAGTGAAAGCCTGTCACCCCTGGGTCATATGGAGCCTGTCCTTGTGACCTCATGGCATGCAGACTTACAATCCATTGTCCCCTCCCTGCCTTGAACATTTATTGATTTTTATGGCTTTTTGCTAAGGTATCTGAGGGATATTTGTAGTACATTAGTTTTTATTGTGTTCTGCTTTATTCTCTGTGCTGCAATAACATCAGTGTCTTGCAAGGCCCATATAAAGGATGGCAGAGGATATTGGCATCCAGGAACAGAGCCTTCAGTCCCTTGGGGCAGGAACTCAAATGTTGGCTATTGCAGGCTGCTTAATGCTGTCACGGCATGTCCCAGCTGGGTTGAAAACACTCCTCCTAGGGTGAGGAGTGTAGTCATCCCATTACTGATTTATGGCTGAAACAACCTACTACACAGTTGCTGTCCTGATATTTCTGAGGGTGTAATGCCTTAGTGAAAGGTGAGGATCCTGTAAGTAGGTGGGTCAGATGAATGCTTTCGAATGAGCTGTTCAAGTTTTGCATAACTAATAGGGCAGTTAAAAAATAAAAATAAAAAGCAACAAAAAAAACCCCAAAATGTGAAAGATCCTGGAAGGCTTGAGATTAGGAGAGTGCTCAGAAAGCTTTGATTGTTGTTGGGTTCAGTTAACTCCAACAGATCATTTACAGGCTTGGTGAAGTTTCAGAACCATATCCTTTCAGTTGTGGTGTGAAAGCAAGTGGCATATGGCTTTTTTAACATTCAGGAGCTCCTCTAGCGAGACTAAAACTAAAGATGATGACTATGTTTTTACTAAGATTTTTTTTTTTTTTTAAGCCTTAAAATGAAAAGCTCCCCATTCCAACCTTCAGCCCTCTTTAGCTGTCACAAGACATGTTCATACTGCAATCACACGCAGCTCATGACCACATTTTAAAGTAACTTAGCTGTTGCTTGAATATTTAATCAACTTTTTGGCTGGGTTTTATTGCTAGCATCAGATCCCATAATGTAAGCCATTTGTGCTGTAGATATACCTATGAAAAAAAGGAGTCAGAAACCCATTCTTCCACCTTTCATACACCAGCTGAGCTTGAAACTAGCAGAGTCATTAAGTGTAATGCCAAGTGTCAGTTGTGTGAACAAATGTGTAATAATTGTATTTTGGATCCAGCAGTGTTTTAGAGCAAACTGCTCATAATTTCCAGCAGTTACTCTTGCAAAGTGCCTTCCTTTCTCTGATTTCTTTACCTTCAAGGTATATCTGCAGAATAAGATTGCAAAATCAACTCGTGCTTTGCAGTTACTTAAGTTATGTTATGTAGTAAGTAACCCAACAAAGCTAGCAGAAGATAGTTGTCTATATAAGGTGGGTGTAACTGGTACTGATCTGGTCCTTATCATTCTTTTCAAGACCATATACTGTTCGTGTGTCAGATTGGTATTAAAATTGTTCATTTCAAATATATGGCCAGTACTGATATTGCTAAAGCTAGTAAGCTCTGATTTATACCTAATTTGTTTGTCTAGCATTCTTTCCAAGACCTTTTGTTTTACTGATATATAAATATGTAGTCTTGGAGTATCTCTCCATATATATGTGTGTGCATACATGTGTGTTATGTTTATATTTGTGAAAAATTTGTAATTCATATAGCTAGAACATAACCTCTCTCCTTCAGGTGCTTGCAGGTAAAGGGAGGGATTCCTTAAGCAGAAGATGAAACAATTTATAAAATACATAATATTTTTAGAGGGAGTTCTTCCATGCTATTTCAGAGCATCAGAGATAATCCCAGTTTGAGTGATCTGAATAAGGGATGAAAGGTTTTGGGGGAGGACACAGAGGGGACTGGAGATACTGGAGTTCTGAGTATTCTACAAGTGTGGGAACAGCACGGGAAGGGGATACATTGGACTAGTGGAGGCCCCTGTATATCACAGTTGGTTGAGGAGACCCAGTCAAAGACCAGCAGTGTGAGTTTTAGCTAAGAAAAGGCTGTACGTGAAGCTTCCAGGCTTCACCTGGAAGAGAAGAAGGTGTTTAGACTTTACAGCCTTGATAAATGTGAGTGAATATATAGATGAAAAAAGACTCTTGGAGAAATGTAGCTTACTTTGGTAGTCAAGAAGTGTAGAAGATTTGAAGATTGTCATGCACTGAGGCCTTAATATATCAGAATTATGGCTCTTTGATCCCTCAAAACAATGTGGAAACTGACTTTTATGTATGTAAAAGCAGAGGGTGTGTGTACATTTGGGGTGAGGAATAAATCAATGATGCTGGGAAAACTGTTTTACATCACATTTCTGCAGCTGGTTTTACAATTTTCTTGTAAAGCAACCCACTGTTGTCCCATGTACCACTGACATTCTTTTTGTAATGTAGACCAAACACGTGTTTCATTTAGTTCACAAGTGACCAATGTTACCTGATTTTCTTCCCTTTGTCTCCTTTCCTCTAGCTGTTACAGCTTATGGAGTCTGAAACCATGCAACTAGAAGCCTTTCTGGAGTGGAAGCAACTGGAACCAGTTTATTGGCAGTGGATGGTAATGAATCAAACTAATTTCAAAGGGTGCAGCTTTCTTGACTCTAATAAATAGCTGACCACTTCCAAAGGCCCTTTCCCACAAAAATAAATGCTGTGAACCAACTGTTCAACAGCACTTGAGAAGTTTAAAAAGCTTTTGGTAAAGTAAGGAGTGTTTTCTTAGTTTTCCTTTATCTCTCTGTTTTTCCTGAGTAAGACTCACCTAGCTAAGCTGAGGAGTTGCAGGGAAGAGTGACAGAATTTCATAGTTAACATGAATGAAAATGTCTGATCTTCATCTCTTTAATGTTTTTTAAATGCAGCAATTGTACATCTTGTTAAAATTAAATGGCTTTTCAGAAGAGGGCATCTAAGCTTTATTGCAGAACAACTAAATTTGCAAGTAGCTGATATTGAAAACAACTTCATTTTTCCCAACCAAATAATGTATTGAAATTGCTGATTTCCCCTTGAACTGTGTTGAATGATCATAAGAAAATCAATAAGCCTTTCTCTGTGCATCTTACAATTTCTCAAGTGAGTGTAAACGTACCATCCATCTCGCTTCCTTCTACAAGTTTTGCCCATTCACAGTTGCTGAAAATAATTCTTTAGGGCACCACATTAACTGAATGAGTTTACAAAATATTGAGATCAGTGAGCTGACTCTTAATGGCCTGTATGCCTTGTTCTGCACTAAAAGCAAGGCAAAGGACTGTAAAATCACCTCACCTGTCTTGAAGAGTACTTCCAATACAGAGCCATTCAAATTACCATTAGTTACATAATGGTTTTTGCTTTACATGTCTACCATCTTATTGTTTGGAAAGCATCAACACTAGCAAAAGCCTGGCTCCAAATAGGCAAATTGTAACTGCAAATGTTACAGTATTTCAGTGTATGCACCAAAACCTTTGCCTCTGATACCTGGAACAGTGTGGGGGCTACTGTGAGAGTTAGTGTGCCACCTGGAGTTAAGTCCTAAATGCAAAAAACCTGACTAGCACATATTTTTAAATCATTCAATAGGCTGGATGGTGAATTTGCCTTTTTGTTTTGTTTTGCTGGTGATGGTTGTTGTTCCCAGGTGCTGTAGGATGTATGGGAATGAGATGTCCTTTGAGGATACAGTAGTTTTCTCTTTCCTCTTAACCCATGTTTTGCATTGCTGATCTGATGGATGGGATGAGTCTTGCATAGCTACTTCCAGGTCTTCCTGACTGCAGTAATGTTACTTTAACATTCTGTCATGTAATGAATTGCCAATTAAAAAAAAAACAAAAACCAAAACCCAACACAACCTGAAAAGCTTTGTTTTATTTCCATGCAGTTGTTAGCCGGTCGGTGCCCAGAACATGTCTGTGTTGTCATGATCTGGGCTGTTGGTCAGCATGAGCTGCTGGCCTCAGCGCTGCTTTGTGCCCATTTGCAATGCTGATGCTTGCTGAGAAAGGAGGTTTTGTAGGATGTCTTTTGCCATTCTTGGCTGTCTTAGTGTTTTTTCTTGTATAAGCCTAAAAATCTCTTGCTGTGAATTAAGCCAGAGTTTTTAATCTACCTACAGAGAAGAGAGAGGAAGAGGGGGAAAAAAAAATCCCTTCTTCTTTATAGCAATCTTTTATATAAGCGAAGGCCGTTAACATGTCACTGCTTTTCCAGTCCCTGTTTCTAGGCTAAACAAAACTGGTTCTCTTAATGTCTCCTTATAGGCCATTCCCTCAAACTTCTGATGGTTGTTGCTGCTCTCGTGTGGGACTTTCCTTCCCATTTGTCAGTGTTTAACCCATAGCTCAGTGTTACAGTCAGCACTCTTGTATTGCGGAGGCTTGTGTTTATACTTTCTAAAATGGTACTTGACTTTAACAGTATAACATTAGTGACTTCTGGTTTTCTGACATTTCTTTCAGCAGTATTGCTGCTGAGCCAGTAATTATGCATTTGGTTTTTCCTTGCCTGTGTGTAGACCATGCTGTTCAACTGCTGAATTTCCTCTCACTGTCTTCAAATTACTTCTCCAATTTCTAAAGATAATTTCGAATGCAAATTATGTCCTTAAAAGAGATTGAGTTCTTCTATGTAATGTCTTCTTGATAAAAATATGGAAATAAATATTGAATACTCTTTGAGTGAGGAGGCCTGGGTCCTTTAGTTATGCTCTGCTACCCTGGCTTGAAAACTGCGTGTTTCTACATAATCTGTGCACCATGGTGTATAGGTACATGCATTTCCAGGACTCTGAAGTTATTTGGCATTTTTTTGAGTATTTCAAGTAATGGTTGCTATCTCCAAAGGCAGTTGCAGAATTAATTATAGAACCACCTAGGTGGTCACGGTCAAGCAGAGCTGACAAGAGCTCCTGACCAGCCTGGAGCAGGGATCTCTTGAGGTTCCTCAACTTGTAGAGTTTTACATGGGCACAAGTGGTCCTGTGGGTGTTACAATTTACTGTGCCACATAGCAAATAGTCTCTCCTGAACAGTGTAAGCACATGTCTCCATCCTGGTCATCAGTTTGTTACAAAAAGCCATAGAAGTGCATCCAGCCTCAGAGTTTGAGGGGAACGGGTGTATCTAGAGCTTCTGCAGTACTAATGATCTCTTTCCCATTAGTGTTACTTTATGCTTTAGTGCAGTGGAGAGTAGCTCACAGTATGCAGTGCTTTCTAAAATAAGCTAGGTTAGCAATGTAAGTTTTCTGTTAACTCAGAAATATGCTATAGGGAACTGAGGAGGTTACCTCCTAAAATAACTCTGAAATTGTAGAGCAACTGTATGCTGAGATGGCAACAGTGAATTCCTAGTTATGAGTTACCAGGAAGATGTTGGGGGGGAACTATTTTAGCTCCTGCTAAAAAGTGACTTTTATTGGTTTTCCTTTAGGAAACTGTGTTAGATGATATGGCTGGAGAGGGAAATATGTCCAAGTCCCAGGACACCCATGTGGAGAAAAGCGAGCTGCCAAAGGTGACCTCGTGCTGTCCCTGGGCTGACAGTCTGACTGGGCAAATTGACAGGTTATCCAGAGAACTAATGACTCTCCATGACCAACTGCACGAGCTTGTAACTCGCCGAAAGGCGGCCTGGTGTGAGAAGGTAAGGCTTTGGGTGACATTCTCAACCATTAGCGACTTTAAGATCCTATATTTTTCAGCTGTCTTGCTACAGCCCATTCTAGGGCAGCCTCCCTGTTGCTTCTCTGTGTCAAACTTGCTGCAATCTTGCTGTCAGATCTACAGTTACTTGTCTGTTTATGCCCACAGCATGCCAGGTGCTCCTTCAAACACAAAGTAGGCATCTGTCCCAGAGAGGCAGCATGCTGAAACAAAATAAGTGTTCTTTTGGAAGGGAAGGCATCAAAGGATAGGGGTTGCAGAGGAGAGAAGAGAAGGGGAAGAAATCGCAGCAGCCCCTGGAGGGGATCGAGGCAGCAGGTTGAAAGCATCGGTAATGGTTATAGTGAGAAAAATAAAGATAGGTGTTCACAAGGAAAGGAGGATGGGAGAGGCCAGAGCTTGTCATCTTTCAGTGAGTTAGTAGTCTTTGAAATGTCTGACAGGAGAAGGAATAAGAAGGATTTGAAACCTGTGAAGTGAAAGAAGGGACTAAGCATAAGATTTGGTGGAAGAACAGACTGGCTGTGGGAGGCTGGCTGTGGAGGAAGGCAGGTGATACAAAGGAAGTGTGCACGGTATTCGCCGACACAGGGATGGGGAGACACTGGGAAGCACCCGAAGCGGGTGGCAGGGCATAAATAAAGGAGCTGTTAATGTAAATGTAGAAGGTGAATCTGAATATTAACATTTTGGCACAAGGAGAAGATGAAGATGCAGGTATAAAAACTAGTAATTTTTTTTCAGGCATCAAGAAGAAAGTAGGATACCAGTGAATCTGTGAAACCTGGGGGTAAAGAAAAAGTGAAAGAAACAGTTGGGGCAGATAGAGCAGTAACAAAAATGCTGCTATCACTATTCTGTGTCTGTGTTCACCCAGGAGAGGGGATGTGTTTGCTCAGTTTTTGCTTGTTTTGGTTTTTGGGTTTTTTTAGATTGAAGTGTTGGTAGACAGGATTATAGATCCACTGACAAAATGAAAAGTGTCAGGTTGTCAGATCAAGAGGTATTTGCCCAAGAGTTCAAAAGAGTCTGGCGTGGAAAAAGTGTGTGGAGAGCTGATCCCTCTCTCTTCCACTGTAAGGATAAGGAATTAGTTAGAATCAGTTGGATAGAGACAGGCACGAGGAACTGCTGCTTCACCCAGAGTATAGAACTTACTCCCACAGGGTACTGTGGATATAAGCAGGTACAGCGATTCACAATCTATTGGACACATTCTTGGAAGAAGAAATCCATAAAAGGCTATTGAATATACCGATATTAATTACAAGCTTAGGAATTTGCAGAAGTACAAATTGTTTCAGGATAGGGGAGTATTCTGAGGAAGTATCTCCATATATTTACCTTTGTTTTACAGTCTTCTCTAGGCACTTGCTGTTGATCCCTGTCAGTGGTGGGGTACTGGACTAGGCAGGTCTCTAGTGTCATTGGATTTGGTTGATTTTATGGCAAAACAGACATGACTGCAGGACAACTCAGACCTTGAATTCTAAAAATAACATTTCCAGTACGTGATTTCCAAAGCAAGATATGCTCTGGCTCCTTTTATATATAGCAATATATATGGTGTTAAATATTATAGAATTTGGGTTGTGACCCAAGTGCAGGACCTGGCACTTGGTCTTGTTGAACCTTGTACAATTGGCCTCAGCCCACTGATCCAGCCTGTCCAGATCCCTCTGCAGAGCCTTCCTACCCTTGAGCAGATCAGCACTCCTGCCCAGCTTGGTGTCATCTGTAAACTTACTGAGGGTGCACTCGACCCTCTTGTCCAGATCATTGATAAAGATATTAAACAGAGCTGGTCCCAGTACTGAGCCCTGGAGAAACACCACTTGTGACTGGCTGGCACCTGGATTTAACTCCATTCACCACCACTCTTTGGGCCCAGCCATCCAGCCAGTTTTTGGGTTTTTTTTTTAGCCCAGATACTCCCATCCAGTATCTGCAGGAGAATACTGTGGGAAACAATGTCAAAGGCTTTACTAAAGTCTAGGTAGACAGCATCCACAGCCTTTCCCCTCATCCACGAGGCAGGTCACCTTGTCATAGAAGAAGATCAGGTTAGTGAAGGAGGCCCTACCTTTCATAAACCCATGCTGACTAAGCCTGATTGCCTGGTGGTCCTGTACGTGCTGTGTGATGGCACTCAAGATTATCTGTTCCATAACCTTCCCTGGAAGCGAGGTCAGACTGACAGGCCTGTAGTTCCCTAGATCCTCCTTCTGGCAGTTCTTGTAGATGAGGATCACATCTACTAACCTTCCAGTCAACTGGGACCTCCCCAGTTAGCCAGGTCTGCTGATAAATGATGGAAAGTGGCTTGGTGAGCACATCTGCCAGTGCCCTCAGTACCCTTGGGTGAATCTCCTCCAGCCTCATAGACTTGTGTGTGTCTAAGTGGTGTAGCAGGTCACTAACCATTTCCCCTTGGATTACGGGGGCTTCATTCTGCTTCCCGTACCCATCTTCCAGCTCAGGGGACTGAGTACCTGGAGAACAACTGGTCTTACTATTAAAGACTGAGGCAAAGGTGGCATTAAGTGCCTCAGCCTTTTTCTCATTCTCTGTCACTGTATGTCTGCCTGTATCCAGTGAAGGATGGAGATTTCCTTAGCCCTCCTTTTGTTGTTAATGTAATTATAGAAACATTTTTATTGCCTTTTACAGCAGTAGCCAGCTTAACTTCTAGTTGGGCTTTCTTCCTTCTAATTTTCTCCCTGCATAAGGGAGTTGCCTGCCCCTTCTTCCAAAGGTCATAGAACAGAATCTCCTTTTTTCCCATTTTTCTACTTTAAATATTATATAATAATAACTTTTTTTTAATGCTTAAATATGCTAAAAAGAATAAATGATCAGTTCTTTATTGTACTTTGAAATACTCAAATTGGATTTGAGTGATGGTTGGTCAGGTTCCAGGTGTTTCCGAGATTCAGTGGATGTCATATGAGTTTATGACTGTGGGAAACAAACGGAGTGCATCTTAGTGTGTTGTTAAAAGGGTGGTTTATCAGAAGTCCCTCCTCTTCTACATGCCCTGGAACAGAATTATTTTGTAATGCTACATGACAGCATTTTCTGGAATGCTGGGGGTCAGATGACTCTCCATCAGTCCTCTTTATATCAGCCCTTCCTTTGAATAGCGTTGCTGCTTATGTGATGCTTTCTGCTTGTAGTCTGTCTTTTCTCCCCACAGTCAGGATGCTTGCTGGATGCAGACTCCTCTATCTATTGTGTGTTTCTGCCCCCTTCAGCCTTTTCCCTGGAGAAATAAGCTTATCAAATCTTTCCTTCTATATTATTTTTTTAGTCAAACAAAAGAGAAAATATAGTGGTAGCTAAAGTGCTCATTATCTCTAACTTTGTATCTTGCAATACTGAGACATCTGGAAATTATCTTGGCTCTCACAAGTGTGCCTGGCTGAGGGACAGTACAGTTTATTATAGCTCTTGTGCACACTACCTTGTACTTCATGAAAAGACGTGATAATCCACAGAGTAATTATGTCTGTTGTTACCAGTAGACCCAATGAGTAGAAACTGTTCTGAAGAGAAAAACTGAGGGCACGTGATATACTGGCAAAGAGAGAGCACAGTTTTTGCAGAGAGGAATCATGAAATCTAAAATCTGTTGGAGCTCTTTGAAGGGACCAGGGAGTATGTGGGCAAGGGAGGTTGGTTTGATGTTTAATTGTATTTACAAATGACATTTGATAAAGTCTCTGAAAAGATTCTCAACAAAAATAAACTGCCCACGAGGCTGTCTTTCCTTTTACCCTCAAGCAAACAGCAGAGCAGGAAGCAGAGAGGAGGCAGCTGTGAGGGGTTTGTGGAGGTGGTCACCAGTGGAGCTGCACGTGCCACTCGGCATGTGTATCACTGCTCCAGGAAAGGAGGTCGATAGTGAGGTGCCCAGGTTGAGATGAGACTGAATCCCTGAGAGTACATGTGAAGGACAACAGCAAGGGATTGTTGAGGGCCCTTGTACTGAGTAGTGAAGCAGTAAAATGTCAGGTAATTGGATGGAGATAAATCTAATAAAATGCATCTGAAGGGAGAATCATAACTTTACATGTGTTTTTTTCTGTCGCTTGAATGAGCTCTTAGGGTTATAATGATAGTCCTGTGGTAATGTCAGTGGTCAAAAATAGCAAACTGAATCCTAAGAATTGTTAGGAAAGCAGAAGAAAGCAAAATTTTAAAAAAGATGTGGTTGGGCTGAAAAGCACAGGGAGGGAAGTAATGATGACCCAAGCTGTGAAAGTGTTTTTCTGCAAAGGAAATTTACTTAGGTTAGAGCTCCTTGCACTAGAAGAGGAGAGAATGAAGAGGGGGTTCTCATGATGGGTGAACCTAAAGGGAATTACTGGACAAATTAATGAAGAAAAAAATAATTGTTAAGCAATATACGTGAAAAATATTCTCTGGTCAGGGAAGTCCTTCAGCTGCAAACTACTGGAGTTTAGAAAGTTGTATCTTCCAATGATATACTGTTTTATATATATATATGTGTGTGTGTGTGTGTATAAATATATTTTTATATATATGTGTGTGTATATATATAATGTCTATTCCTAAACTTATTCCCTTGTTATTTGCTATTAATGACTATTGGAGATAGTGCTGGGTTAGATAGAAATTTGATATAACAAGGTACAGTTGCTCTTTATTTACATCCAGTTTTGAGCATCACATTTCAGGAGAGAAATTGAGGAAAGCCAGGAGAGAAAAATTAAATCATAAGTCTGGAATATAAGGTCTTTATGTTAAAAATTGAAAGACTAAGGTGAGGTATATGAGTCTTCGAATAGGAAGAAGTTTTCTGTGGAGGAAAGATTTTTATTTTTATTTTTTTTTCCCCATGTCCTCAGTGAATGGGACAAGAACCTGTGTAAATTGTAACACAGAGTTCTAATTGGATACTAAGGAAAAACATTCCTAATGCCCAAGGCAGAGAAACATTGGAGTAGGTTGCCTGGTAAGCTATGAAGTCTCCATCCTTGGGCCCTGCACAAACCAGGTTATGCAAATATCGGAGATGGCTGAAGAGTTGGACCTGCTCTAAGACTGTGGATTTGGCTTGAATACTTGAAGTCTGTTTCACTGATGAAAATCTGTGATTTACTTATTTATTTAAAACTATGTAGAGGTATTTCAGGTGTGCTAAAGTAATTGCTGTGCCACTATGTCTGGTTTGTGCCAATAAACACAACTGCTTATTCAGGATGTGATTTCAGGGGCAGTATGTATTTGTTGCAAGTTTGATCTTGTGCACTGTGATTCTGGTAGTTAAAACATTGATCTTAAATCTTTCAAAATTGAAGAACTTATTTTCCTTATTTTCTTTTGTCTCTTTGTTTGTTTCCTTATTTTCTTTTGTTTGTTTCTGCTTACCCCCAGCTCTTTCTTTAGTTGTGTGCTTGGAATGACCCTGAAACCATTTCCCCTTTTGGGGATGTTCGCTAGAAGACGTCTGAATGTTGCCATGGGATTTGGGTGATTTGTGGAACCTTGATTAATATGACATTTTAACTGATACCCATCTCTAACCAGCAGTGTGTTCAGTATCTTGGAGGAGAAGAGGCAAATGACAGAGGTGTGATCTGAATATGGGGCTTTCTTACTGTTAGCTTTGTTCTTTTCCATGCAGTATTGGGCAAGTAATTGTTACTCTGGTGACATTTTGGGGATTTGTAAGTGATAAAAAAGTTGAGTGAAATGATTAAGCTTTAAAAAAGTTTATCCTCTTGAAAACAAACTTAACTGTAAAAGATGAAAACTGCTAATTCCAGAAGAGAATTTGGTTGTTTGTTTGCTTTTTCATTTCTGAATATTTCATATTATCTACTCTATGTGAGGGGGGATTTGATTTCAGGCTCTCTTAAACATTTGGCATCCACAAGCTGGAATGCAGAGTGTTTTGCCTCCAAATGATGATCGTTTCAGTTTTAGTCACATAAATGCTCACACCATACTGAGCTTTTGTTGAAACTTGGGATATTATATCTTGGGATCCTCTGTGTTCACTAGCTTTTAAAAGCAAGACAGACTCTTTTGAGATGGCTGTATGATGGGATGGAGCTTGCTCATGCATAGGCCTGTGAAGCATGACCTGCCTGGAAAGACTTAGAGCCATTAATCTGAGCTTGAACATGCTCCCTCCACAGTAGAGTCCTCTCCAGAAATACTTGTGTGCTTGGCTTATATTGTACCTAAATACCAAGAGTTGAGACTTAGAGGTTCTAATCCCTGGCCTATATCAGACTTCCTTGATGACAGTGGAAGAGCACACCAAAACCTACCTTTTGTCTTTGTTTCCATATTTTTCTCCTGATCAGTCACCTCCTTTTCCATTCAGTAAGAATGCAGCACTGCCCATTCCACAAGAGGTGCCTCTTGCATTCATAGTGTGTTGGGGAGGGTGGCTGTATGCGAGAGGGATGTTTTGTTTTCTCTCGATGGGTAGAGGGTAGATGCAGGGGTGGTCAGTGGTGGTGGCAGGAATGACCTGGGACACTCCATCAAGTGGGGATGGCGGGGCTGAAATGCAGAGAGGCTTTCACTCCATCCCAAGAGTCCTGTGATTCACTCAAACTTTTTGCCATTGCCAGCTTATCAGAGCACATTGCTGGAGACCTTATAGAGTCTAATAAAATCAGATTTTTTTTTTTTCCAAGGATCTTATATTTGTAAAATACTGAATGGTTTTTGATGCACTTTGATTTAAGACTTCACTATTTGAAGTAGGGAAGCAGCTCCAGAGGTTGATGCTGAAACACAATCCTACATCCTTCTGGTTTTGGTTGGGGTTTGTTTGTTTTTCTTACCGAGACTGAGTTGAATTTTATCTATTCAAACAAGTTTTTGCATTTCCCAAGTTTTTCTGTAAGCCTTGTAATGAATTGGAGAGGGAAGAAGAGGAGCTGTGGGTACCCTAGTAGCGACTGCCAGTGCTTGGTGGCTGTGCTGTGTGTGCAGCTAACCTGCATGAAAATAAAGGTATGTGCATTGTATGTATGTGGATGAGGGAAAGAAAAAGTTTGATTATTTTCCCCGCTATGTGAATGGTGAGGTGCAATGGTGGGGGCTGGACTGACTCCTGGTGTGCCCTTCTCTGCTGGTGCAGGGCCAGGTTATGTTTCTGCTGCCTTAAAACCAGGGCTTGTGGCAAAGGGGCAGCTGAACTCTTGCTGGAGAACCCTCTGAAGGCTTGTCAAAAGTGCTTCATTTTTAAAGCAAACTATTCACATTTAATCTTTGCTATTTCTGGTGTTTATTCAAGTTCTCTGGGCTTTCTGCTAATATAAAGATGTTGGTGTAGCAAGTAGTTAATTATCCAGGCTGTCTGGGGTGCAGGAAGTGGAGGAGTGGTAGGGAATGGTTCAGTGCCGGTGTATTTCCTCAGTCAGCACATTCCCTTCCCCAGTCCCAGAGCATTTCTGTCTTCCACTTTGTGTTTGCAAACCTCCATCTGGAGCACCAAGCAGCTGTCAGTGGAGCTTTTCATGCAAAAAGAAATTGAAGAACTCACAAGGCCACAAGAGCAGCTTTTGGAAACGCATGGTTGGCTGGGCCCAGATGCCTGGGTTGGAGGAGGAAACCCAGAGAGATGAACAGAAATATCCATCAAAGGGAGCAATGGAGGACATGGACAGGAGGATGGCAAGGAGAGACAATGCAAATGGCTTTTATGTGTAGTTCTTCTTTAGTAAAAAGTAGGATTAAATTTGCTGCTGATGGAAACGCCATGGTATTATCAGATTTAGGTTACTAGAAAGCGTGGATCTGCTGTAAACAGTAGGAAGTAAGATCCTAATGTTTGTATTCTCTTTTTGCTCATGTCTTTTCTTGCATTGGTTTATTTGTCACTCATCAATATTCCTAGCAGGAGATCTCAGGCTGCTTACTTCTCATAAATGCCAGTGGAGACTGCAGTGGAGATCCAAGTGATTGTTCATGGAGGGCAGTGTGCTCTCTCTTTTCTGTTGGACGGAGGAACGAAGCCATCTCCGTGCACGGGTTCTCCTCTTAATAGAAGGATCTAACATTTGTGTTAGACCTGAAGCCCTTAGTTATCCTGGTTTAAGGCTGGTGTGCATGTGGAAAGTTACTGCAGATAAGCAGAGCTGGGAGATTTTTCAAAGAATCTTGCTTGGTTCTGAGAACTCTGTGCAGGTTGGTCAGACTTGAATAGTCAATGTTAAGCTTGCAGCATACAAAGAGATGAAAAAGATAAGTATTTATTCTTCATTTGCAGATGGAACTTGCTGTGCAGATTGCTGAATGAGTACTGAACTGTGAGAGAGACAGAGAGACTCTCAGTACCAGTTGCTAAATCAGCAAACTGATTTCAAACACACACAAAAACTGTAACTGAAAATAAATTACCCAGCCTGACATTTTTCATGGGGCTTATATATTCTAAAAGACTGCAGCTCCTTAGGGAAGAGAGAAACATCAAAAACTGGAGTGCTGTCTCCTGTTTTGTGTGCACAGCTCTGGGGGTTGAAGTAAGTGTGGGTGAAAGTTTTTCTTGCTTCCCAAAAGATGCTGTTTTCCGTTCCTTTGCCGAAATGCAGAATGTTTGCTCAGGCGACAGGATCAGTTAAAGTATAATCAATAACCAGTGTTAATATTTTACTCTCATTATTTGCCAAGACTTTGGATACAGACCAAGGCAATGAAACATGTAATAAATGCAGCTGAAGAATTATATTCCAATAAATTTTAGATGAGTTTTATTTAACAATAAACTGTAAAAAAAACCCCAACCCATTCCAATGAGAGAATGTGTTTTGTAGCCACTGTAAATGTTTTAGTGCATTTTAAAGCAGTAAGTGTGGTACTTATGTTCTCACAGTTAAAACACACAATAAACCATGCACAAAGCCTAGGAATGCCTGTAGGGCTCAGATGCCCAAGGTGTATAAGATCGCAGGTCCCAGCACCACCTTTACCTTTTGAATGTGAAGAGCCTGGAGGCTGATAGGTTCAGGTTTGAGGTACCTGAGACCACAAGATTGCTGGATTTCGAGACTCTCTTGCAAGGGGTGAGCTGTTGCAATAAATGTTGTCCTCTGCAAGGGCAGTATCTTGGGGACATAGCTAATTCTGGCTGATAGAGGCCTTATTAAACACCATAGTCAGTGGCTGTATTTTAGAGCAGCTGTACCTGAAACACTATTACTGTGTTTTACTGAACATTTCAGAGTGGGTTTTGGGGACAGTAACTTGCAGGAGGTATTTGACTTGCTTTACAGCTCCAGGCAGACTGTTGGGATGGATTCCTCCTTCATCAGCGGCCGTTACAAGCACTGCGTACTTTGCAGTACTGATTGGTTTTTACGTGAGTTAATAGAGGTGCTTTTAGAAGGACTGTTTGCATTTATGCATTCAAAGCTTCACTTTAAGTTTCCTTTTTTTCTTAAAACTTTGGCCTTGTTCCCTCATTTGTCTGCCCTGAAATCGAGGGTGCTTGATCATAAGAGAAGAAAGCACTCAACTCATTTCTGTGTCTTTGTCCCTTGTGCTTGTAGAAGAGCTGACATAAAAGTAAATCTGTAATTTAATATTGTCACATCTCTTCTTCCCAGCCAGAAATGCATCTAAATAAAGCTTTCGTACACTTCTGAGCTCAGAACTCGCTACTTTTAACTCTTCCTCTTATGGGCTGTCTCAAAAACCGTGAGAGCTGTTTGATTTTTCCCTTTGCAGGCTAACTGTAGGGCGGCCTTTGACTGCTGCAAGTGTCACGATGGCCATTCAAGCAGCTTCATCAGAACTGTGAGCTAATAAGAGAAACTGATGAATGCATTTTAGGAGTAGTGGCTTTAGAAAATTTCAGCATTTTCACCAAAACTCTGGAAATGTTTTGTGTAGACAGATCTCCACCTGGGAGTTGAAAGTTCATTTGCCTCATGCCATAGTTGTGGATAAACTGGGTTGCTGGAGTGACCTTTGCTGCTTTGGATGCCCCCGAAGCAGAGAGAAGGGCTGGGTGCTGGTGGAGGTTCTGCAGTGGTCCTGCAAAGCTCCTGGAGGGGACAAGGGAGTATTTTCTAACTGAAAACTAAACCAGTTTAGAGGTGAAGAAACTCCCTAAAAGTCATAGTGTTTTGTTTTGTTGTGTTCTCTTCATTTTCCTTGTAACTTTTGCTTAAGAAAGACCCTTTTCTGAAAATTTGTACAACTAGATGGTAATACCTTCCTCTCATCTGTGTATTTTAGGACTGGTTTATAGAAACATTCCCATTTTTTTGGCTGTATTTACAGGGAGTACATTGCTTGAATTCAGTTCACATCCTGTTCTCACAAAGCAGGGTAATATAGAGAAGTGCAAGTCACAAGCAGCACTCTGTTTCTAAAGTGGCACACTTTCATGTTGCACTGTGATAAAGCTCTGCTTAAAACAAAGAGAGGCCCTCCAAGCCTCTGCAAGTCACTTAGATCCGAGATGATATCTCGTATCATCAGTGTTTGTCTCTACTGCCCAAGATAAAAGTTTGGGAGAACAAATTGAAAAATAAGTGAGCAATTTATTATACGAAGCAATACTTGTCTGTTGCCTTCCTTTGTAATTTGTAGTTGTCGGGGTCTTTTTCGAAGTAGCGCTGCAGCCTTTTTGCAGGTGTCTAAATAACTTACACTGACATACTCTGGATTTTATATAATATATTTTCAGTATGTGCCTATTACTACATTTAATTTGTGTGATCTTCTCATTGAATTCAAGGATTTTGGAGTCTAGAGATAAAACTGTAGTTAAAAAACACATTATAAAAGGCTGGGATGTTAGAATGGAATTTTTTTTATTACTGTAAAATGCTGAAGATTTATAATTTGGACAAGGAAATCAAGGTGTTTATCTCATATTCCCTGTGGTGTGCATTCAGAATTGTGTGGCATATGAGACTTTCACAAGTCTGAACTGTGTTGCCTTCTTGTTGATGGTAAAGAATCAGCAAGCTGGATGCTGCCGCCTGGAGTTGTCCCACTTTCCTGCGAGCAGCGGGGCCTTACCAGCTGCCGGGCTTGCATATCTTCTTGGGAATTAGCTGAAGAGGTTTAGATGAGCTCCTGGCTCCAGAGCACAGTGCTTCTGGCCATCGTGTTGTATGCTCTTGCTGATACTTCATGTCTGCTCTTTTTGTGCTGGCATCCTCTTTAGCTGACCAGAGGTGATACAGAAATTGCCGATTTCTTTGAAGACCCTTTATTTTTCTAAGATTTGCCCCTGTCTGGTTCTTCCCACAGAGTTGCAGCAATAGAAAATCACATTACACTTTTGACTCCCATCTATTTTTTTTTTTTCTTCGAGTTCAGTTGTTCTCCTCAAAAGTTAACCACTGAAAAAGCAAATTACTCATGTTAAAACCTCAAGAACAGAGAGTTCAGAAAATGCCCATACAACAGGAAACTTCTCTGTAGCTTTGTGGAAGAGGGATGTATCTCACGAGGCTTTCAGCAGAGCTGGCTTCCTTCTGGGCTGTTTGCCTCAGGTGTGTCTTTTAGCAATGCAACCCACAGGCTGTCCTTGAAGCAACTGCCTCTTTGTGCATCTCTTCAAGGGTGGGACCTGGTGGGATCCAGTGCAGCTCCATCACAGGAGAAGAGCTGAGTGCAGCCCTTGCTGTAAGCAAGTCTGCTCGCTGCACAGCAGTCACAGCCTTCAGCTGCTTTTAGGCATAAGAGGATTAATTTCCCTTTTGCTTTGCCTGTGTGATAGATATTTGTATAAATATTTGTATTTGCAGGCAGACAATGTTTGTATCAGTTGTGTGCTTTTGTGTTTTGTTTTGATATTTGGAGGTATACTTTACATTTTTCTGGTAAAGACCCTGAAAAATCTTAATGCTGTTCTTTTCCTGTTTTCTTAATCCTATATCCTTTTCCTTTATCTTAAGCTAAACTGACTTTTCTGGCTCCTATCACCGTGGTATTCAGATAGAGTTGAAATACAGACCTACTTGATTATCTTAAAAAAATTAAAAAATAAAAAAAAGCAAAGCAAAAAACCCTCAAGCCAAACAAACCCAACAAAAAAAAGTTATCGTTTCAGACAAGATCAGGTCACTCCTCTTTATGAAATTACCTCTCATTCATGCTTTAATTAACTTCTAACTGTCCATTACTGTAGTTCCTCACCATCTAAAAGCTTTCCGTTGGAGAACAGGGTGGATGTTGTTTTGAAGGCTTGCGAAGTGCTTTGCAGTATTCAGCGTATAATGAAAGGAAGCACAGAGCAGCAGTGCCCTGCCAGACCGTGGTAGCTGTTCTCGTTGGATGCAGCTATGTGTGTTCTTGGTATTAAAACTATATTTTTAGTTCCTCCCCAGAGGACTCCTCCCCCGATTATGAAGATGGCCTTCTATTCCTAGCTAAAATAGGTACAGCTTCCTCTCTGAGGCTTCCCTGTCAATTTGTTTTGGAATGACAATAGGTGCGCCTGGGAGCCAGCATTTGAATAGTGAATGTCTTGCTTAAAATGCATAAGATGGAGACGCATATATTGCGTCTCTAATTGCAGGAAATTGCAAATTCGGGCAAAATTTGGAATGCAGCTGCTTGTATAATTACATCTTCAGTCAGTTGCTATAGCTCAGATTTCCAATCCTTCTAAAATGTCTTCATAGTTTATGGTACAAATAATGCCCCCATTAATATTACTTTGGGATCATCCCTTTCATTTATTTGCCACCAGATTTTTCCTCTTGCTGAACTAATAACGAGCATTAAAAATTAGTAGTTATATTAAGGTAAAATTTTGCTTTAGCTGTTAGAATTATTGTTAAGCCAAAATAAATTGAGTTTCTTACTATTGCTAGGGTTTTGGTTTAGTAAGAGATACCCATGCATGTACCTCGAACCATTTTGGTCTGCCAACAGCATCAGGTTTTGGATATGTGCAAACCTTTCCATTTCATGGCTTTATGAAATAGAAGGTAACAGGTCATGGAAAAGTTGTTAGGTTATTGGTAACTAAGTGTTGCTATCTGCTACTGGTCATTAAATGATGGATAAGATATAGATCACAATTCAGAGCTTAATGAGATGTGTTGGCCCCACTTATAGCACCATCACAATTGGAAAATAGTTGAAAGGTTGGAAGGGATTAATGGAAGGTAATAAAGGAATTATTTCGTCTGTCTTTTTGAGAGGTGAGAAAAGTGTAATTTAACTGAGGCAAAGTTATAGCTGGATTATGTTCTGCAAGTTCTTACAGAAGTGGAGTTTTGAGGGTATAAGACTTTAGATGAAAGATGGTTTAAGAAGACTCAGTGGCTGAGGCAGAACTCACTGAAAAGGGGCATATTTTTAACCATAACTGTATTTCACTGCTGAGTTAACGCAGGGATAGGGACATTTCTTGATCCACTGGAGCCTGTGTTTAAAAACCCAAAAGTGTATGTTTCTAGAAGAGACACTGTAGCTTACCAAAATGTAGAACATTGCAGGAATTACTAGGTGAGATACTGTAGTCTGTGCTTTGTGGTAGGTTAGACTAATCAAACAGTTTACTATGACTTTAAATCTATAAATGCATTAGCATTGGTATTAAATGGGCTATTTCAGAAGAACATCAAGTCTCTGTGTACAATCAAGGATGTCACAAGAAGAAAGAAACCTCATTTAAGCAGGACAGTGTGGGAAGTGTTCAGCTATTAAAATAGAAAATTATGGTTTCCAACATTTTAACTGGTTACTCTTCTGTGTGTAGAAATCGCTGCAGAAAATTAAAAACCTTGAAAGCTTAAAGCAAAGCAGCTTGATTCAATGAGACAAGTTTTATAGAGCTCTAGTAGTAACTCTGTAACTTTTAGAGTTTTGAAATTACATTTAGGCAAGTTACTATAAGACATGAATTTGAAATTAGAGTAAGGTTGTTTTTTTTAAATAGGAAAACATCTGCCTACTCAGTGTTGTAGTGTTTCCAGAACAGCTGATTGCAGATATTGCTTTTGCTTTAATTTGTGGTTCTATGGGGTTTTTTGGTTTTTTTTTAATAAGCAGCACATGCCTTTAGATGTTTTTTCTGAGGGTTGAGAGTCTGATTTTCTTGGAAGCCACTGTTCAGCAAATGTTTGAACTTCATAGGCTCTGCCAGGGTCCTGTCCTTGCCTGCTCTGTAATTGTTCCCAGAAGTAGGAGCTGCAGGGTTTGATTTTCTGTCACTTAAGCATTCACAGCATCCCTTGAAACGGTGCCTTTCTCTGCTTGTCTCAGGCTGAATGGGTCACTGTCTATAGCTAAGGAAGGAAAGCATTTGTCATACACTTAACCATGATTGTTCAAACCCCTCCCCCTCAAAAAGCCCACCAAAACACAAACATTTTTGTTAAAAGAAACCAACCCCCTAGCCAAATTATTATTTGTTTATTGTTAAAGAAGTGTAAAGCCCTCACACTGCTTATGTGTGAAAAAAGGTTTCTTTTTATGCCTTTGGGGACACACAAGCACACAAAACACACGGGTTATTCATAACTGTACTGTTCTGTACAGAAAACAGTGGCAAGCATGGAGAGCAATGGTGTTGACTTGTTCAGTTCTTGCTAATCTCTAATGGTGTTTGAGATGAGCTCTGCTTGGGCATCTTCTTTCACAGACCATGGTGCATGGTTTTCAGTGCCGCTGTGTGTGTGATAAGGTGTAGAATGCATATTGTATAGGAGCAGAAAGAGGTTGTGGGTGGAAATTGTGAGATCCTTGTGACTATTTTTATTGTATTCCACTTGTATTTAATACTTACAGACCTTTCTGCCATGCTTATAGTGGACTCTGCTCTTCCCCCTTCTATGTTATTGATATTTTTGCTTATTATTACCTTTTGCTCACTTTCCTTTTGTACTTGGTGCTGTTTTTTCAGTGCTGACAAGGAGGGCTTTCTTAAAAGTAGTCTGCAAATCCTTCTCTATCCTATTTTCTGTATCCAAGACAATTAGATGGGATTGTAGGGTTTTCTGCAAGGTTTTTCTTGGCGGGTGGGTTGTGATGGAATAAACACTACATATAAACTGTAAGACAGCAAAGAGTATAAATAATGATAATTCATAAAGTGTTATTCAGGCTTGTACTGATTAAAGAGAAGTGTTTGCAAGATTCAGCCCCTAGACTGGTTGGGATTCTGGTCTGGAAACTGAAAACTCCAGAACTAGCCTTGATTTTTAGCCTTGATTTGCACTGCCTGATTTCCAGCACTCAGCTGTCAGGATTTCTGCGTGGCATCCATGCCGGCAGTCTCTAAGCGATGCCAGTATCTCTGTGCTTATCCCACTTTCATTTTTTACTTATAAATCTTTATCTATAATTGATGCTTGTCTGTTGAATGAGAGTTTGCTCAGTATACATGGAGAGTGAGAGCTCTGGGCAGCTCCGCTAGCCTGGGGAATTCCTCTCAGTGTCTGTGCTTGGGATACCATGATGTGCTGGACAGCCATTTGGAGCCAGGCATGGGAGCTGACCTGGCAGGTCTTTTCCATTTCTGCAATCTGGCACCTCATTAATCATATATTTCTAGGTGTGTAATATTTCACGTTACCCTTTTCAACTCCCCAGGTACAGAGGACCATCTTAGACATGATAGCTTTAAAATGAAGCTCAGAAATTAGCTTCTTTTTGGAATAAAATACTCTGCAAGGCAAATGCTGTTGGTGTTTTCAGAGGAACTAGTTTTCAGAGTTTATGAAAGGTGCTGGGTGATCCTGCCCTGATAGCAAAGGCAGTATGACTTGGTGACTTGGATATTGTATCCGTTCATATTTCCTAATTTCCTTTCACTCTCCAACCCAAAGAGACAAGATCTGAGATTTTTCTGTTTGTTCCTTGTGACTCAGAGCACAAAGAAGCAGGCTGCACTGTTCTCTAGCAAGAGCATGCATCATGGTTTGTAGTATCTGTACAGAATGGCAAGAATAATTTGTGTTTCATGCTCTATGCATATGGGGTCTTCTCCCTATTCATAAGAGAAATATGAGAGAGAATAAGTGGACAGATAGGACTGGAGGCAGAAAACGTGCCATTTCTAGGCTCGTGCAGTTTGTTTTTCTGAACAATACCATTGTTATAGCCATTTCTGCAAAACTCCTAGAATAATTTGAAGAGATAGTGATTTAAAAATAATAACATGATTCTGGTACTTATCATCCACTTCAAAAGGAGCTCCAACAATTTGGTTTGCTGCTCCCTCCTCAAAGCTGGCAATGCAATCATAAAATGGAAATGCTCCTATGCTTCCCCCACTCTCTTCCTCAAAATAGGTGTTTGGACCTTTCGTTGCTGCTGCATTTTAAACTTCACCTCTAGCTAGTGGCTTCCTTCAAATACGTAACCGAGAGGCAGAGCACTCATTTGCTTTCTGAGGCTTTCAGGTTGCCATAAGAAGTTTGAACAAGCTGAAATGTTGACTTGCAGCATTTGGAAAATTGTCACTCTTAGGTCATTACTGGAAAAGATTTAAATAATGTGATGTGGTTATCTAGATCTCCTAGCATCTCTTTGGGATGTCTTGCATGTTGGTAAAATTCTCTCCAAATAAGTTCACATCCAGCTTACTCCTTAGCAGAAAGAGAACCATTTTGTGCATAACTTTTGCTGCCCCTTTCGTTAGTGACCTGTTAAAACTCTGAGACGGATCAGCCTTTTGGGGATGTTTCTGAGCCACGCAGAATGAGACACAAAACTCTGGAAAGCTAATTACCCAGGGAGCTGAGAAAACCACAGCAGTAATTGTGAAGGGCTGGAAGGTCTCCTCTTTGAGGAGAGATCAAATGAGCTATGTGTGTAGGTCATCTAAGCAGTTGATAGAAGCAGACCTCCACAAGATGGGCAGCTGAAAGACTGGGGCTGTCCACATGACAAATTAGCCCACATCCAGAGGAGGTGAATCTGAGTATTACTCTTTTGGCCTCAAAGCAGTGGAATATGCAAAGAAACTGGAAGGCAGCTTATTTAAAATGTGCAACACGTTACCTTTTCCCTGATTTGCTCGCTGAACTCATCGCTATAAAATTTATTCAAAGTCAGAAGATTCCCAGAACTGAAAAGAGCTGAGGTAGCTGTCTGGACGAAAAGGACAGCCAGTAGTATCTTCGGTTAGAAGACATTTCAGAGAAGGTGTAGGGATGAGGAAGTGCTGGGGAAGTTAATAATGTGTGTAGGTGTTTGCGGGCTTGAAGTCTCTCCTGTGCATCGGTGCCTAAATTAATCCACCGTGGTGGGGACTGGGCCAAGCTGCCCGCTCAGCCTGTTGTTTGGATGTGCCTCACCTCACTGCCTCTTTCCAGCTCTGGACTGGGCCCACCTTTTTTTGTTTTGACTTGGCCATTTTCCTCAATCAGACCTCAGCCTGAACATTTTTGGAAATGCAGCATAAGTCATGGTGCTGTCCCTAGGGAAATCCTTTCCACCCTTGATGGATGTCCTGCCTGCCTTCATCCCACCACGTCAGGAACTGGAGACCACTTGGCTCTGCCCACCCTCCAGCCGATGTTGAAGAGATCTGCTTGATTCCAGTGCTTATTCCTTTGCATATTCCTGCGTGTGAATCTGGCAGCAGTGTCTGTGCACACCGCAGCCCTTTGCACTATGCCAGTTTTGGGAAGGGCAGCACAGGCTGTGTCCTTCACCTCAGCCTCTTGTCAGTCTGTGACCTAAGGTGCAATACTCCTACCTGCTTTTTGTTTTTAATACCTTTTGAAAACCTATGGTGATCTTTTGCAAGACTTAAGGTATTTTAAAGGAAACCATCTAGTAGCACTCGAGGCAGTTTGGCCACTATTCTGTCCCAATCAGCAGTCAGTGACATGGTGAGATGAAGAGCTAGAAGAGAAAGAACCCTGAAGGAGTACTTGCCTAGGTGTACACTCGTGGCATCTGTCCATCTGCAGCCCTCGTAGGGCTGCTGAGGACATTTGTGTGCCATGGGATGTTCGTGCTAGCTTATCTTGGTCTTGGGAGTATGTAACTTGGTAGGGTATGTTGACCCTGGAGCATGCAGAGGGACAGCAGACGTCCATGGGCTTGGGTACGGTGTCTGTGAGTGACTGCTCTGTTGTGCTGTTGTGAACAGCTAACCGGATCAGTCCTCGCTGCAGAGCGGGATGTGTGCCAGTCTGAACATGCTGATTCCTCATCAGCTGATTCCCTCTACATTAGGTGTGGCTTTTCTCCAAATTCACCGGGTCCCTCTGGGACGAGGTTGATTCTGTAGAAGTGGAAGCGATGATTATCATGTTGTATTTATTCTGAGAGGACGTGCAGCAGTTGTCAGACAGCACTACGTACCTAATTGGGAATTCAACTTCCAGCTGGTAGATTGAGACTGAAAGGCAGAGCTGTGGGATAGAGACGAGCGGGTACAAAATGCTGAGGCTCCTAATCTTCTACAATATGTTTGTTTAATACAAAGTGGTCTGCTGAGATTGTTTTGCAGTATGGAATAATCATTGTTTGCTGACTAATGGGAGACAGCAAGCTGTTAAAGAGCATCAATTAACCATACAGGAGGAGGTTACTGAGTATTTTCACAAGCCTTCAGGATGTGGAAAGTAAAGAATATTACTTGAAGGTAACCCTCAGAGATTTTTAGCTATTGAAATCTACAAACCGCGACAAGAGTATCTGAGGACATGCATATGGTTGTAGAGCTTACCAGGAAGAACTGTACAAAAAAAGAACTTGAGCTGGCTTTCCAACTCTAGATTGTACTGATACTAGATAAACAGTGCTTTGCTACACTTACTCTCTTATTTCATACTCATGATTTTGAAATTTTCCCGTTAAAGTTATCTAATGTTATCCCAGGAAATATTGGTCGTCTTTACAGAAGATAACAAGTGCGGTGCCTCTCTGATGCTGGGATGTCAGAATTTGTTTTATTTCTGCTTCCCTGACTGCCCAACTGTAAGGCTGTTGTCTTTGTCCTTACAGCTGCTCCAGCTTCAGTAGAGTAATTCCTATTCCTGCTATTGCTATGAGTTAGAACTCAATGCACTTAGTGCTGAAAGGAGCATGCTCTTCCATCATGTGCCTTGCCTAATGGATAATAAAATTCTCCAGTTTTGACTGGTGGAGAGTATGAAAACCTATGTTTCATTAGGAATACTTTTATACAGCCCTGCTAGTATTCTTGCTGAGTTCAATGCAAAAAATAAATAACATTTTGTAGGCTCTGTTTGAGCGATTTTGTTCTTTGTAAGTAACGAGAAATTTTTCCCATCCTGGATTCCAGTGTTAAATCCACTTTGTGCAAACATCATTTTCCATTTATTCATTGGCAGTGGAGAGACCAGATAACATTGAATTTATTTTTTCAGTTTTGTTTCTTCTAAAGCAGTGTTAGAGAATTGGACCTCAGATATTCTTTTAGCCAACAGCAAGAGATGTCCGGGGATTCCTTGGGGATTCTGATAGAGACACCCTTGGTTCTTGGACAAGGACAAAGATAGACTTCTCTTGGCTTCAACTCTCTATTCAAATACCTTAATCAACAGAGGTCTCCTTTAACAGATGGTTCTGCACCGATAAAACCTTTAACGTGTTAGGAAAAATTCAGAGAAATTCACTCCTTTTCTGATTTGATGGATTTTCTTAATCTTTTTTGAGTGTGTGGGGGGCAGAATAACACATCAGAAGACTATGGAGAGGATTAATTACTTGGCTGCAAAACTCATGAAGATATTCTGATGAGAGACGTGGGATAAGTGAGTGAAGCTCTACTGAAGTTGGTGTCAGTGGAGGAATTTAACAGGGATTGCAGCCCTTGTGCCTGCAGTGTTTTGCACTGTTAGAGAACGTAGTCCGATCCCCTGTATGACATAAGCTTCTGAATTCCTTTCAGTAGCGAAACCTTCCCTACTGATCTATGGAACAAATCCTTTTTTTCTCCAGATATGACAGCTGGTTTGACCCTGAGCAGCTGTAGCTTGACAGTGGCAGGGGGGCTTTGCTACCTCAGGACTCTTGTCCTTGCAGCTGGTGCTGCTTTGAGCTCTGGCCAATCTCTGGTGCTTCAGAGAGGTGCAAAAATATCCCTGACTTTACAGGGAACTTGTCAAAGCCCTAATATGTGAGATATAAATATCTAAATGCAGATCTGCAGATTTAAAACCCGAAGGAGTTGTTCAGCTTCACCCGTGGCGAGGAAAGGGAGGGGTTGCAGAGCAGTTTCAAGGTTGGAAGGAGGTATCATTAGTACTGAGCTTGACCTGAGCTGAGCTTTGGCCAAAGGATTCATCCCTGGAGCTGCAATGAAGCATTTCATGGTTCATTATCCTCACAGTAGGAAACAATGTCTTATTCTGAAGCTGAACATCTAACTCGAATTTTCATCCATTTGATCTTCTTATGGCTTTGTCAGCAATGTCTGGTCTCTCACCACTTTCTTTTCCACTTTCTTTTAGGATCTAAAACAGATTGTGTATCTGTCTCCATGAATGGAATAGTTTGAGCCTTTGAAGTTTCACACTATAAGGCTTGTTTGCTGGGCTGTGAGTCATTGGGTGACCTGCCTTTGAATCCTACTCTCTGTTTCCCTGTGTTTTTTTGAAGCAAGAACTTCGCACAAGTTCCAGGAGAGCTCTGGGATTTGTGCAGGTTGCAGAGGGAGCATTGCTTTTCTGAAACTTTGCTGCTTTTTGGCAGAGCTAATTTGGCAGCTTGTTGCCGTAGCAGAAACAGAAAATACCATTGGCCCAAGAACCGTTTCCCTGAAGGCTTTAGCAGGATACCTCTTCTTATGGATGCTTCCCCGCTGGCAGCTACATTTTGAGATGAGTCACTGAAGTCATGTTTAATCCACCAGTAAAACTGGCAAGGCAATTACCATCTTGCAAGTTCTTCAAATCAGATTGTTAGAGAACGTCAAATCAAATGCTTTGGAGAAATCCCAGTGTATACAATTGCTTTTATCATCCTGTCTGTGATTCTGTCACAAGAAAAGCTTTGTTTTATTGGGCCTACCTTCAGTGAAAGTGTGCTGCCTGGTACTCATCTTGGTCTTAGCCTCTACTTCTTTGTCTCTGCTCCCTTATTTTCCTTTTCCTATTTGTTACCCCGTAATGAGAATTGAGAATTAAGTAATTTCTAGCTTACAGTTGTCATCCCTACTTTTTAGCACTGCCAAGTACAGAAAGCATTTACAAACTGAAATAATACTGTTAGTCACGAGGCAATTAATCTGTTATGACAACACGGTGGCTTAAAGCACAATGGTGATGAAGGTCACTCTGCTGAGTCTCCCCACTTGTTCCGTGTGTTTTGCTCTGAAGTCGAACCACCCACTCCTGGGTAAGAGGGAAGCGTGCAGAACCCTTGTGTATTAGTCATCAGTGGAAGGGAAGGGCTGGTAGACCATGAATCTTCAAACAAAGGACTACAGGCTGCTTTTTGGTCACCGAGGCTGCTACCTGCACATGTTAGCTTAATTCAGTTTTCACTGCCATGAACTTAGGTTTACACTGACAGCTGTCTCTCTTCTCATTGGTATGTCCTAGTCCAAACATCACATTTTGTGTTGTTTCCTGGCAAGAGGATTTTTTCACAGAAATATACCATACTCTTTTTTTTTTCTCCTTTTTTTTGTTTTGTCTCTCTACAGGTGAAAACAAGAGAGGAAGAACTACAGAAGGAGAGGTTCTGTGCCGCTGCTAGAAAGATACAGGAAAGTGTTGAACTAAAACTGCTAGATCTTACAAACCTTTGTGCTCCAAAGAAGAATAAAATGCACGGTTCGTGCAGACTGGTGTTCAGAAGCAAACATCCTGCCAGCAAAACAGGCTTTGGTAGGTCTGTATCCAAGGATCCTGTTTCAGCTGTCAGTGCTACAGAGGTGATCAGAGAACTGCAGATGAGAGCGGCCAGCCTGGAGAGAGAGCTGAAGCAGCTGCAGGAAGAGTGCAGGCAGAGGCTGGGTGAAATTGCAGAAGGATTGGACGGAGTGATTTGTGTCTCCCCTTGAAAGATAAAACTGGACTGAGAAAAGCAAAGGAATAGACTGACTTGATCAGAACACATTGTGCAGCTTGGCATGGGGGAGTGCGAGGTGAGGAACCAATGTAATTTCTGATTTTTAAGCCTAGGATTCATAACTCGTTACTGCTTTGTGACTTGCACTGGGGCCATAACCTTGGTGGTTCTCTCTGCAGCCCCTTTATTGCTAACCTTGCCAATTAAATTCTGCAGCAGGCCTTGGTGGGAGTGTGCATAAATCTCCCTTTTATCTTTCTGTTTGCTATTTCTTCTGCCAAGCACTGGGCTCTTTTTCAGTGCTGAGCTGCTAGGCATGGCATACTTTGAGACTGCACATTGAAGTACTAATTGCATTCAACGTTTTCCAGCAAATGGAAGTTCATTAGTCAGAAAAATCCAGGTATTGGAGAACATGCAAAGTACCAAGGCTTAGAGAGATTGGAAATGTTCAAGAAAGTGTGCTGCTTTAATTCAGCTGGTTTGCATATTTGTGGCAGCTATAATACAGTCACCGTAGGGAAAAACAAATGCCTAATAATAAATAAAGCAACACACTGATTTCATTTGCTGGTGTGATGCACTTGAAGTAATTGGGTTCTCAAAGAGAACAAACTCGAAACCCATTCCACCGAGTTATGAGTCACAACGAGGTAACTTATGGATCTGCTATAGGAAATTTCTGTAAAATAGAAATATGACCTTAACTTCCAAGCTTGAGGAGTCTCCAAGCTCTATCTCTGGAGGCCTCTTCTCCTGGAACATGCAAATGTTTTTCACTTGGCATTAATCTCCTACCCTTTCTGTTTTGCTTTCAACAAGGAATATTTTTATATTCTAGTTGTACACTTTGAGGAATAAATAAATTATAAAAAAACCAAACAAAAAACCCCACCAAACAGCTTGGTTTTCATTTGTGAATTGCTATGAGCAATGGGCTTTCCTCAGTCTGGGTTTCTGTCTGCTACCCCAGCTCAGTGGTGTTGCTGATTACCAGCTGCTCTTGGCTCGCTCAGCAGCCAAACATGAGGGATCTTTGAGGACCTCTCTCCATGCATCAGTACAACTGCTGCTCTGCCGGGAGACCATGTGCAGGTGGGAGTGGTTGGACAAGGCTCAGGTTTCCTGGTTTATGCTGTACCAAGTGAACTTCTTATGCTTCCAGACCCTGCTCATCTGCACCACCCGCCTTGGTTCTCGTGCAGTGTTTGCAGAAGTGAGCATCAATGCAAACATGGGTGGTTTGCCCTGGTTTCACCCAGTTGAACGCAGCTTTGCTGGTAGGCTGGGAGTGTACAGACTTGTTTAATACAGGCCAACTTTCAAACAGCCTTTCCTCTGCGTGGTCACAGTGTCTTCTTCAAGGACCAAGCTTGAGTAAGGCTGCTGGGAAGTGCAGTTCTCAGCCAGAGACCTCAACTCCAGTCAACCCTACACAGGCAAGACAGCCCTCAGGATCAGGGTGTTTGCGTGAGTTGACAAACATAGTCCTGGAGCAGAAGACCCCAGTGGGTAGTGAGATCCATCTCTGGGGCAGGTGGCCCAGGCTGCTGCTCCTGGAAGAATAGCCCTGGCCTTAAAAAAAAGCCAATCCACATCACTGTGCATTTCAAACATCTCTGTAGGCACAGGGTACCAAGCACTGAACTGTTTCAAGCTGGTACAATTTGGGGAGGGTGTTGGCTCCAGGGCTGCTGAAATTCAATACACAAGAGGATTTATTCAGACACACGTTTCACAGAAAATTATTCATGACTGAGAAAGAAACAGTATATCCTAGAACTAACAAGAGTGGCAGCACCAGTCTATCTCTCTGAGCGTTTTATATCCTCCTTCCTTCAGCTTTTATACAAGGGAATTTTCATATACATCACATTTAGGTTTAAAACATTGCCCTCAAAAGATGCTTTGTTCTGGGATTTTCAGCAGAGAAGAGCGGGCAAATATTCTTGAGTATGATGAAAACGCTCAGATTCAAGTGCAGGTCTAGCTCATGCCTTGCTGTGGCTTATCAGGGTTGGCTTAATGCTGATTACCATGATGTACTGTGCTGCCATCCACTTAAACTGACAGAAGTCACTCAGGGAATGACTTATTTCCTAGCATCAAATATTTGTGAGCACGCAGCGCTGAGTGCAGTGTGCTTCAGTGCTCACCCAAGGATCCCGTTTCAGCAGAGACCACAACTGGCAGCTCGTTTCCTCTGCTTGACCCTGAAGAATTATTTTTCTCTCTGGTGGAATGTAAAAATACCGGCACTCGGCATTACTGTCTGTATCTGTGTGTGTGTATAGAGGTGCCTACAGTGAATCACAGGCAGCTGCATTTACTGCCTGGCACGAGTCACTGTGCTGAGGTGGTTGTATGGGGAGCTGTCAGGAGAGCCACGTGTTGGAGCTGGAGCTGCTTGTCGTGGTGTGTACATCGAGAGGGGCTACAGCTGAAAGCAGCTTAAAAGAAGATCTCCTTTCCAGTCGTGGTGCCGCACTGGCCTTGTGCACTTCAGACACCTCGTGTGAAGAGTGTAGGCAAGTACAGTTTTTAGTTTCTGGTACCAATTTCCCACTGCCTTTTGTTTCAGGTACCAATTTGCAGTTTACCCTGGAGGAGATATTTTCCAGTCCCTGTTGAAGGTCAGTGGGGTGTTTTGAGCTGGCAGTGTTTTTAAAATCAATACCTACAGCCCACTCTTTCTTTTGCCCTTCTTCTCAGCACCAGCACAGAGAGCACAAAGCAGGAGGTATTTTAAGGGCTTGACATTCTCAGGCACCAAATTTTGAAGGGTGTTTTGCCTGTGAAGGCGGCCTTTTAAAAGTCACAGCACCTCTGCAGAAGTTGGACACAAAGTGACTGAGCTATGGTCATGCCTCGGTGCCTGGTCACAGCTTTTGATTGCTTGTGAGGCATACCAATGCATCTCAAGTATCAATGCTTTCTGGTCCTCCTGAGCTTGGCAAGACATCAGCTGTCTCTAGTACTGCTGGGAGATGCTGGATGACAAACACCACTTAAAAGCCTAAGAAAATAATCCCTGGATTAACACCAACTGTAATGAGGGCAGGAAAGTGACCTGGGTGACTGCAGTCACACTTAATGGTATATAGCCCAGGAACAAATAGGTGTTTGTCACCTCATACCATTACCATGGCATTTGATTTGTTTTCCTTTCCTTGTTTAGGTTGACTTTTCTCACCCACCACCATAGCCCACTGGTTTTAAAGGTTGCAATGACCTTCTCCATCACAGGGACTCGGCCCTGTGTCAGCAGTCAAAGATGGTGTAGAAGGGTGAATGACTGCACTGGGAAGCAGGTGGCAACCAGCAGCCAAAGGACTGGTTGGTCTCTGGCAGATGTGGCACCAGGCAGCAGATGACTCAGTCAGTACATTTCATCCATGGGCTCAAGCATGCTTGGTAAATGTTAAGTATTACTTCACAGAAAATGGAATGTGTTGTAAACAAGCCCTACAGACTGAAAAGCAGAGATAAAAGCTGTTAACCCATGTGTCCTTTGCCATAGCACCACGCTGGTTGCACATTTCCTTGTGAAAGCAGGAGTCTGCCCTGAAACTGTTGATGGAGTTGAACAGAGAAGGTTGGGTATTAGCTGGAGAAGCTGGTAAAGAGCGAGTTGCATGTTGTGTGCAACTGGTTGCTAAACTCAAGTGGTGAGGGAAGGCTGGTGGTGATGCTGCCCTAACATCTGGAGTAGGGAGCAGGGTTTGTTTTGTTTGGTTTTTTAGTTTTTTGAAGAGGCTACAGCAGAAGTTCTCCTTGTTGGTATGTCCTAAAGGGAGTTAGTTTAGTTTGGGTTTGGATCCAGGGTTTCCAAGTGATCTCGGGAAGAGAAGAGCATGTTAGAGGCAATGGCTTGTGCTGCAAAAGCAGGAAACCAAAGTTAGATCAGCACTCACCAGAGATGCTGCACGTGGTCATGGGGTACACCTGACAAGGGTCAGGCAGTAAAGACCTGCTCCAGATGTTCAGCTGGTGATAGGTCACAGGAAGCCCCCAGAGCAGCTAACCCTCCTTGCAGGACTGGGAGCATATGGCCTTTTGCTTCATGCTCTGCTAATGCTTCACTGAAGACAGGCTGAGTTACTGCTGCAGCGTTTAAACCACACTCTCTCTGGTGACGGATTGCTTCCAAGTGTAGCCCTAAGAGAATCTTTTACAGGACTTCTGCTGTGTAGTTTCTTGTTGGCCAGCATGGAGGTGTTTATAGAAGAGCCCGGTTTAACCCCTTTCTCTGATAGAACTGGTGCTTGCTTTTCAAACATTTTGTTAGAAAATTGAATTGGCCATAAATACTTAATTGGCTGATACCTCTGGCTCACACTGTGTAGCTAGAAATATTCCTCCCCAAATAACTGAGCATCAATCAGCTTGCAGTCAAAACAGGAGGTTTACTTTGCAAAAGGCAAGTGAGGCATCTGCAGTTGCTGTTCCTGACAACATCGCGCCTGCTGGTAAATAAGGGCTGCAACCTATGTTTAAAAATAAGAGCTGCTGGGAGTAGCGATTTCCAGCCTGGAGTGTTTTGGGTTCCCTGTGGGATTCCTGCAGGAGGATGAGCTGGTAGCACTTGGCGTGAGCATGTGTGTGCACGCTGAGCAGGAGTTCACATATGCCTGGTGGTCGAGATCCCGAGCCTCCGAGGGTCTTCTACCCTCACCCTTCACCTTGGGGAGCCCACAGCTTGTGAGAAGCAGTCTGCTGGTACCCGCTGCTGACTGACAGCCCATGGCCCTGTAGCTGGTGTCCTGTAGCCTCTAGGCTGGGAACCTTCTTGTCCTCCCAGCCCCTCTCTACCTGCTCTGTGCCCCAGCCGTGGGCATCATCCATCCCCATCCCTAAGGGGGTTTGCTCTGAAATGGGTGACAAGGGAAACAGAGCTGTGCAGCCCACGGGGACTGTGCAGGCATCCACTCTGGTGTAGTGCAGGCTCCTGGGCTGGGCTGGGGGTGCCTGTCCCAGCCCCAGCTTCTGTGTCCCTTGGGCTTTGTGCACACGAACAACTCTGCCAGTCTTGCACCATCATCCCTGTGACAAGGCAACCTTGTCCCTCTGAGTGAGGGAGCTGGAGCAGTGAGGTACCTTCACTGGTAACTGTGCCACCTGATTTCCCAGCATGGATTTTAGGGTCTGCATGCAGTCTTTCTGGTTTGCTTTCTTCTGCAGGGCTGGAGAGCCCTTTACTCACCAAGAAATGCTCCTCGTGCAGGCACAGCTGGACACTGAACATGAATAAAGGGAGTGCAAGCACGTTGCAAGCCTGTAAGTAAGGGAAGTTACCCAGCATTTGATGTTTCCTTTCCCCTTGGCTTTTATTTATTTCACCCTTTTGAAGCAGGAGGCAGAGGGCTGACCTCTCCAGTCCCACAGAACCCTGGGTCTGTGCCTCGGGCAGCCCCCAGCAGCTGGGGAGAGCAACCTTGGGGGCTGCCAGGGGCTGGAATGGGCAGGTCTGAGAGGGAGGGCAGAGGCACAGCCCCAGCAGCCACACTGGGCCATGCTCTCTTGGTGGTTCATGCTTTGATTTAGCATTAAGTACAGCTAAGAAATGTTTGAGCATTAGCTTTCTAGCGTGGCCGACTGCCTCAAAGACAAGCAAACAAGGAATTTGCCAGGGTAGCTGTCAAAGCAGGCTCTTGGCCCCCAGTAACGCTCTCCTGCTCCCATCTGACCTTGTTAAAGCAGCCTGGTTGTTTTGTGAGATGCCTCCTTTGCCTTGCAGCAGCCCACAGTCACTCTGGAGGGAGTGGAGCTGCCAGACCTCTGGAAGGACTGGATGGCTCAGTGGAGCACGACCGGAGCACTGGGAGGGAGCGGGATGCGGAGGGTGAGCCGGCACAGCAGGACCACGTCTGCCCTTGGGCTTGTCTGGCAGGAGCCACCAAGTGCCCTTTGTGTTACCAACACAAATCCAAGGTAACGAGCTGGTACCTCCTGGTATTCCAACTGCTCTGCTGCCAAAATCTTCCCCAGCACCTGAGGGGCAAGTTAATGATTTTGCTTAATCCTGCCTGGTTTTTGTCTGTCACGTAGGGTTTGCAGCTTCCCTGGGCTGTCCACTGATGGGTGCAGGGCTGCACCCACAGCCACGTCCCAGCACTGGGAGGAGGATGCAGAGCCATGGAGAGGGGACAGGCAGAGATTTCCTCAGGATGCTTTTACGTGAGGCTCCCTGTTGACTGGGGTTTGCCATGGAGCACAGCAGGGGAGCTGTGGGTCCCCCATCCTCGTGCTGCTGTGGCTCCCTTGCACCCCTGGCAGGTGAGGGATGAAGGGTGGGTGAAAGCCTGGGTGTTTTCTGTAGGCACAGAAATCGCTGCCTCTTGCACTTGCCCAGCCCCATCACTCGACAGCGTCAACCCCTGTGACTGCTCAGCTGCTCCGGGTCGCTCCGTTAATGCCGTAAAACACCGGCCCCTACCGTGGGGTCAGCAGGGAACTGGGTGAGCTCTGACCCACAGTTCATCCCGTGTTTGGCACAGATGGTTTGTGGCTCCTGGAACAGGGTTGGCCCCTGATCTGAGCTGGGAGGAGAGGGTCCTGGGTGGGGTGTGGGGTGGGGAGTGGTTGAGCCACGAGCCTGGACATGTTCACTCTGTGCAAATCCCCACAGTCCTGTCATGTTAATTCATTCTGGTCTTCTTAGTAAATGAGCTTTCTAATCAGCTTTTTCGGTAGGATTTTTCTTGCTTATACTGATTAATATTAAAAATGCTAATATATATTTTATAATGCTAACCACCTGCGAGGTGACCACGCTACCGCCCTTGATTAACGCCAGTTTTCATGGCACTGCCATAGCATCTTCTCTCTTTACAAACCCCTTTAAAAAATGAAAATACACTGTAAAGCCCATAGCTGAGGGTCAAGTATGGCTGCGGGGCTGGGGGAGATGTCCTGGCCAAGGCTATGTGCCTGTCCCCATGCCTGCTGGGTACCACCATGGGGGACAGAGCGTCTGTCTGGGCTGAGCTGTGCACAGTGACTTCCCCTATTAATCCCCAGCTCCCCACAGTTTCAGAGCACACATTTATTTCAGGCTTTTACAGGTTTCCATTTGTATTCTCCCTTTTTCATTGGCACCTTCTCGAGGCCAAGAGCAGCAACAAAAGGCATCATAACAATAAAGCTCAATTGCAAGTTATTTACTTGGCATCGTGGTGTCTGCCAAACAACGATATTAATTTTGTTTCTCAATGAAGGGAATATTCTGCTGATTAGCCACGGGGGCTGCATTTGTTCTAGAAAGCAGCCTTTAGTAGGCCTTTAATTCATGTTGTAATTTGTATCACTAAGTCAAGAAGAGCTTTTGACTGATGTGTTTGGGGTCTGCACCTCCTGCCTCCATGGCCGTGGCCGGGCAGGGGGACGGTGGCTTATGGAACAGGACGGCCACAAACTGGCATTGCCACAGAAGGTCAGATGGCCACGATTTGGGCTGTAAGTGCTGTGGGGAAGGATGGGGCTGTGGGGTGGGAAGGCCAGGACTGCAGCGGGGAGGGATGGTGTCACCGTGGGGTGATGGGGACGTGCCACTGCGACCAGCCCAGCCATGGGAGTGCACAGCTCTGCTGCTCCCCTGGGAGCTGCGATGGGGACAGGGGCAGGGTGGGTTCCCAGGGCTCTGAGACAGCCCAGGGAGACAATTGCAGAGCCCAGAGTGTTGGAGAGCATGGTTGCTGCAAGAGTGTGCCTCTGCCCACCGGCCACAGCCGTGCTCCAACATCTACAGCAGCAGGGAGAGGAAAGGGAGTGATTTATGATCTCATTTTTGCTTGTCTATATTTAATTTTGTTTGGAGATGATGGTGTATTAAAAAAAAAAAAATCTCCCTTGTACACTTGAAGAGAAAACCCAGGGCTGAAGTTTCCTGGTGCTTCCCCGGCGATGCTGAACACAGTCCTGCCGTGAGTCGGTAGTGTGAGCTGAGCTGAGCCTGCACCGAGGAGCTGGTGGGGTTATTCCCTCCTGTTTCATAGAATCATAGAATCATAGAATGGTTTGGATTGGAAGGGACCTCAAAGATCATCTAGTAATCTAGTAATCTAGTAGATCATCAGTTTCAGCTGTGGCTCAGCATTACTGCCTACATGGCTGCTGGTCTTGAACGTGAGCCTTCAGCTAGACCTGCGCTTGGCCCTGGGCTGCACTGGTGGGTCTGGAGTCCCCCAGCAGCTCCCTGCCAGCGGTGCTGCACGGTGCTCCCCTCCCAGCACCATTTCCCCAAGCACAGCAATGTGATGCTTGGCTTTGAGCTCAGTTTATCCGATGGGGACCCTATGGAGCACAGCAGTGCCTGTGGCAGAGCCACCTTCCGTGCTGCTCTGGAGAGGCAAATGCCCTGGGCAAGGCTGAGGCAGCAGAGGGGATTGAATTTCTAAGGGCAGAGTGCTTTTAAAAATATTTTTTGCATCAGTTGCTCAGAAATTGTTTGTCTCAAAAGAAATGGGTTAGAACAGAGGAAGAAGAGGGGATTTTGCAGTTTTGGCTGCAGGGTGACTCTATGCTTATAAATTATCAAAAGAGCCTGAGTCCCCCTAAGAGCTCTGCTGTAAGAGATGCTCCGTCTGCTGCTCATCCCCTACATTGCCATCTCTGGCTGTGGGGACAGGGCCATTCCCCCTTTCCTCATCTCAGGTAGTAACCCCAGTGAGAAAAAGCAAGGAGGGCATCAGCAGGCTGCATCTCCTCTCCTTTCATGTGTTGCTTGTGTTTGGGAATCGTGGTGTGTGCTGTGGCCCTGGACTGAGGGCAGTGATATGCTCTTGAGCAAGGTGAAGCCAGGCAGACACGGGGGCTCTGCCAATGGGGCTGTGCGGCCAGGGCAGGATGGTACAGGGTGCTCCAGGGCTGCATCAACCTGCTTCATGCCCTGCCAGTCTGACCCAGTGAGGACCAAGCTGCAGCGAGCTCATCCCCTCTCCTTCCAGGGAGCAGCCAGCAGCGACTCTCTGGGGTGAGCTCGGGGGGTTCAGTGCCAGTGCGTGGCCTGGAAGGATTGCTGGCACATGGGGCTGCTCCCAGATAACCCCCAGACACCCAGGGAGAAGGTTCCTTTCAGGTAGGAGCTTGCTAAACCTGTGGTTGAAACATTTCAGCTTTGCTCAGTGGGAGCATTTCAGTGAGATGTAGGTATTTTTCCCCAGCTATTTCTGAAGAACTGCCATGACCTATTCCTTGAAATGAATCTTATATTGATGAAATTATTATTTTATAAAATATTTCCTCAGTAGCAGGAAGGTTTAATGCAGTTTCAAGTGCAGGAAGTCCACATATTTAGGAATGCTTATTTGATAATTTATGACCTGCTTATGTGATAACTCAAGACCTTTCCCCACACACAAAATCCCCACAGTCATGTCCAATTCCCAGGCAGAGTCACACATTGTCACGTTCATTTGTTTTGAAGAGGTGATACAAAATCTGTACTGAAAATTAAGTGGTGTCAGCCTGTCTGCCTAACACATTGGCGCCAGTTAGCTTGTTGGTTTATGAGCCTCCTGTACACTCTCTGTTCAATTCCGTATCCTGCCTCTCTGCTGACCTTTGCGACCATCTCGCGTGGCTACCAATCAAAGGAAGAAAGAAATTAGAAATTATTGCAGGTGAGGCTGAGATATTCAATCATTTCAGTCTCCAGAATATTCAGTGGAGGGTCTTCTAGTTAGCATCCCTGAAATATGGTCCAGTAATAGCTAATTAAATAATGGCATAAGCTATTTTTCAGGATTTTGTTGTTTTTTTTTTTTTAATATAGCTGCTGTCTGTGCATTCCTCCCAGTCTCACACATTCCTCCCAGTCTCAGACACGCATATGAAAGGAAAATACATGGCATTTCTGCCAGAGCTGCATGTCCCCAGCACCCTTTGGCTTTAGAAATAAACTAATAAAGGATAAAAGGAAATTATGGGTCTAATGAAAAGGATTATTTTTCCACAGGACAGGCCGTGTGCCTTCGTCCCCATTACACAGAGCATCTCTGAGCCTCACTGAGTGTCAAATGAAACGGGCTAATGAAATGGATTAGGATCTTAATAGAACATTTGATTAGTGAAGCTCTCACCTCCGGGCACTCTCTCGTGTGTGTTAATGGGCGCTGTGGGGGACAGCTTCCAAAATGAGTCTATTAATGGGGAAGAGCTGATGCAGGCTCCCCTCCACCCTCCGCCCCAGCCGAGCG
>NW_010318217.1:82867-94515 GCF_000700745.2 Antrostomus carolinensis
GAAACCAGTCCAAAGTGGGAAAGTGCACTTTGGTGTAGAAAAGAGAACAACAAAAAAAGGAGAGATAATGATTTTTTTATTTGTTGGTGAAAAAAAAAAAAATAAAATGACCGGTTTGTCCTTTACTGAAAGGACTTCACTCTGGAGAGACTAACTTTTGGTGATAGGTGGGGATTTATGAGTGGAGCTGCTGTGCTGAATGTATTCCTGGAGCCCTGTGGGGATGTACCGTGATAATTCCTAAATACAGACACACCACCCGTCCTCCCCAGTGGCTGGACATTGCCAAGGTCTCGGGCTCAAGGAGAAATGCCTCTGCCTTAGTGCTACCTTCTGCTGTAATTAATGCTCCCTAGAGTAGTGCAGGGATGATATCAGTGTCTTTCGCTAATTAACATGATTACACACAGTCAGTGCCTGCTCCTGCCACCTGTGAGGAGGATGTGGGGGTGGGCAGGGGGCTGCAGGGACCCCTGCGGCCCTGCCTACAGGTTGGGCGATAGAGGGTTAAATACATTACAGAGCTGTAAACACCAGGTGTTTCAGGCTTCATCGGGGTGCCCAAATAATTCCTTAACATATTTTCATAATGTTTGTTATTTCAGTGCCAGGCAGTAAATAATACAGAGCTGTAACAGCTAGGATGCTGTAGGGAGCCCGGAGTGATAAATTGCTGATGCAATAAGCTATCATGTTATCTTAAGAAAGGGATTTAGAATATATAAATGAATAAACAAACAGAGCTGGCCTGCTTTTTTTCAGATGGCTCCAGGATCCAGCAGATTACCGAGGAAAGGAGTCCCCAAGCTGTCAGCCCTGCACACGGCTGCTGTCTGCTGAGAGCAAGAGCTTCATTGTCCCATCCCGTGAGTAGCCTCTGTCAGGGGCCCTTTTTATGGTATTTGTCATTTAAAAGCAAAATAGTTGAATAGCTACCCCCCTGACTGGGGAAACCTCAGCTGCTGTGGCACAGTGCCTTCTCCCTAGAGTTTTTCCTTGTTCTGGAGTCTGATGAGATCTCTGAAATGCTGCTCTGAGGGGATAACTCGCATCCCCCAGCACTCACTGTGCTGTAGGATGGCTCCAGGTACGATGCTCCTCCCTGCTGTGCCAACAGGTGCCCAGGCTGCCCTTAAAGGTTTTGGGTGAATTGCTAAATTTAACAAAGTTAGGTGATGGAATAAAGAAGCCTGGCTCTGATTTTGCAGAGACAGATGCCACCAGAGCATGGTCACCCTTTCTGGGTGCCTGTCCTGGCTGTGCAGCCTCTGCTGCTTCACATCACATGGCACCAGCCCTGCCAGCAGGAGCAGCTCTTGAGGTGCTACCCAGGCAGCTTGAACAGGTACAAAACAGCTCTCGAGGAGCCTCTGAAAATGAGGATTAAAAGTAAAAGTGGGCTGGAGCCCAAACACCCCCTCTATACCCAGCCTGGAGCCCGGGCAAGGGTCCCCAGCTGTCCTCCTCCAGCCCTGCCTGGCATCCCTGCAGGTGGAGGACACGGTTTGGCATCTGCTTGGGCTGTTCAGTGCAGGTCTCTGGGGCCTGGGAATGGTTTCTGGAATTTGTCTCTCCATTCCTAACGCAATTAGTCACGGACGTTTCCATGGCAATGGGCAGATTCCTGAGGCAGGAGGGAGCTGAGTGTACGTGCACACGTGTGCCTGTGTGTGTGTGTGTCTGTGTGCCCACGGGGAGCTGTGCCATGGGGAGAGACCCTGCCACTGCTGCAGCCCTCGTGTCCCAGTGCTCCCCTTTCCATGGCTCTACCGCAGCAAAGCCCGGGGTGGCCCAGCTCCGAGGTGGTGTTCCGCTCTGGCCCTGGGGGTGCTGTCCCTGGAGACACTGCGAATGACAGGACAAGAGGAAATGACCTCGAGTTGCACCAAAGGCAGTTGAAATTGGATGTGAGGAAGAGTTTCTTTGCTGAAAGGGTTTTTGGGCATTGGAGGGGGTTGCCCAGGGCAGTGGTGGAGTCCCCATCCCTGGGGGGATTGAAGAGTCGTGTAGACATAGTGCTGAGGGACATGGGTTAGTCGGGGACTTGTCAGTGTTGGGTTCATGATTAGACTTGATGATCTTAAAGGTCTTTTCCAATTGAGGCAATTCTGTGATCTGTGATCTGAGTCCCTCTGCTTGTTGCCCCAGATGTGGTGGCACAGGCCATGCCAAAGCAGAAGAGTCCTGGTTCCTTCAGTGCTGTGTCCCTTGCTGGCTGATAAATGTTGCATGGGAAAATTATGGTAGGAGAGGGCATAAACCCGGAGCAGGGACATTGCCCACGGAAGGGGAGCGTGTCCGGGGTGTACAGACCTGCAGGAAGCACTCCCTGTGCTCGGCAGCTGCAGCCCGAGAGCAGCAGGAACTGACGAGCTGCTTATTAATGACAAATGCCGTTAGAAATGATGCAAAGTACAAGGTCAGGTGAGTTATGGCCTAACTTGTATCATAGTGAGGTGTGCCAGCTATGGAAGACTATTTATTCTGCTAGTCACCTGAAGTGCTAGGTTAGCACAGAGGTGGCGCTTCGCTGTCCAGAGCTTGCCAGACTCCAGGTATCTCCAGGGTACCTGGAAACCTGCTGGGATGGGAGCAGAGCCAGGCTGAGCCTCAGGCTGCAGAAACAGCACCGAAAGTCCCAGTTAGGAGTTGAGAGTGAGCAAAGGAGTGTGGCTGCATCCTTACTTCTCTGGGAAGGTCTGCCTGGTCTCTCTCTTTCCTAAATTAACCCCCTGGTGAAGCTGGAGAAGACCCTCAGCCCAACCTGTTGGGTGGCTGGTGCTGTGCTGCCAGTGTGTGTTACAGATTCAGGAAACCTGTTTGAGCCCATTTGCATCCCAACTAGGTGTGATGGGCAGGGCAGCTGCTCTTCCACCACCTGAGCACTGAGATGTAATTCATGTTGAGATCAAACTTAGTGAGCTGGTGGCAAGCGTCTGTCGGCGAGGTACAATGAAGGGAGGGAGCATAATGCAATTGCTTCATTTGAAGCAATTAGAGCGAAGCAAAACCATGTTTTTATAAACGGTCTCAATATTGGTAAGTGATGCACGGCTGCTTTCTGTTAGCACAGAGTCGAAAAACAATTTTCCTGTGTGTTAGGGGCAGCGCTGAGGTCTGGCTCGTTGGCGGTGTGGGCCGCGGTGGGAATTTTCAGTCTGCACTGGAATGAGCTGCTCTGTTTCCCTGTGAATTTAGAAACAGGCTGCGGAGGACAGCAGGCAGCTCCCAGCGATTCCCAGGCTCTCGATGGCACTTGACACAGTTTGTGTCACAACAATCCTGCCTTGGCAGCATTTGCACCATTGAGGGGGGTGATATCTGGGCTTTGGACCATCCTGTCCTCCTGGGACATCTCCTGGCCTGGGAATGGCTGCTGGGAAGGGATGTGAGGGGATGCTGGTGCCTGCTGGGGTGCAGCACGGGATGCTGAGGGACGTCACTGCGTGTTGCTTAAGTCAGCTCCTGGGAGAAGGGCCGTAACTAAAGCTGGAAGTTAATCCCATTAATCCAGCCTCAGGATCAAGGCTAGGAGGAGGCAGTGTGATGTATTCAATCTGTGGATCAGGAGATAGCAGCAAGAACAAAACGGCATGAAAGCACTGCTGTTTCTTTGGGCACTTGGAGATGGGGCCAAGGAAACTGATACCCAGCCGAGGCCTTTTGTACAGCAAAGATTAAGTGCAGGAGTCGGAGAATATTTCAGCTGTTGCCACAACAGCGCCCGATAGCCCGGGGTGTTTCCATACCCAGAGAGAGGAGAATAATAATAACAATAAAAATGAGGAACAAGGTAATTAATGCTCTAAAACGGACTGAAAGGCTGATCTGATTATTTGTGTGGGAAGTGCAGGGATGGTTTGTACCCAGTAAGGTTGTGGCTGACATGGTGCCAGGTGCGGTGGGGTGAGCTGCCCCCGACATCCGAGCTCTGACATATGATGGCGACCTGGCCTTGGAAAGCTGCAGCTGCCATGGCTGGTGGCTTGGTGGGCTTGTTCAGCCAGGCTGAGCTGTGGGGGGGTGGCTGCCCTTTTGCAAGTGCATGTTATTTTGCAAGGGCAGTTGGTGTTTGCAGTCAGTGGAGGACTGGGGTGAGGAGCTCACTGTGCACAAATCACCCGGCCATGGGCTTCTTTGCATTGAAAACAAGAGGTGAATTTCTGGAGAGCATCAGTAGTGAGGGAGGAAGGCGACTGCACAGAGACATCATAAGCTGGGAAAGAAAATGTGAAGCGATGTGGTTCCTTTTTGGGGCCTTTTCTGTGCTGGCTGTAGGTGCCCTGCGTGGGACTGCAGCTTTGGCCAACAGCACTGGTACCTCTGCGGCACAGCATGGCTTGGCTGGGCAGCTGCCCCGTGCTGGGTGAGTTCAGAGCTGGGCTGGGTCACTGACACTGGTCCCCGTCCCATCAGCCATGTCCGTGCCAGCTGTGCACAAGTGGACACGGGTGTGGATCCGAGCTCAGGGCAGCCCACGGGTGCCCGGGCAGTTGTGCTGTCCTCGGGGCTGATGGACAGAGCAGGACACAGTGCAAGCACTGAGGGGAGGCTTGATGTCTCTGCTCTGAGGCAGCAAAGTCTTGTGATATTTATCCAGTCTCTCCTGCTCTCATCCCAGGGCACCTACACTGACAGCCCTGGTTTAAAAGTCACAGGCTGCAAGATTAATTAGGCTGTCAATTCTCTTTCCTGCAAATGAACTATCCAGAGAGTCTTTTCCAAGGTCCTATTTTCAGTGGGCAGAAATGTCATTTCAGTATTTGAGGAGAAATATAGACGGGAGCTTTGTGAAACAGAATGTATATCTTTCTTGTTCTGTTTTAAAGCTGAAGCTAATTGGAGCAAGCCTTAATGGCCAAGGAGCTGATGGGTTTGATTGACTTGAGTTACTCTATAGCTGTAGGGTGAGCTGAGCCCTAATCGATGCACAGATTCTCCTGTGGGATGGAGGAAAGAGCAAGACCTCCTGCCTTGAAAGAGAAGTGGACTTGTTGGTGTCTAATATACTTTAAATTCAGGTCAAAACTTTCTTGGCTCTGGGGTGTAAATACACCAGCCAACCCTTCCTGAACACCTACTGTCATGAGCGTGTTTGCTGCTCACCCAGGACCTCAGCAGCGTTTGGGGGTGAGTGGCCCGGTGGGGACACACAGCCAGTGGGACTCTGTGCTGAAAGGGGGCTCTGCTGCCCTCCCTCCTCATCACTGCCGCAGCGTCTTCCTGCCTTCATCAGTACCTGAGCCCAGCAGTCAGCACAGTTCCTCACACTCAGTCTGTTAATATCTAACTAGAAATTAAGCTTGATTAGCCTAAATGCAGTTGCATTTTCAACAGCCCACTACCCTTTTCCTCCTGAATCTTTGCTTATGTCTTAAAAATCCACTTTTGGTATAAGACTGTCAGATTTAATTCTTTTTAAATATCCTTTTCCCTGGTGAAGCAGCAAGATTTCCCAGGCCACCCGGAACTGTGCAGATAAGATTTTACTGGAATAAGACATCCAGATGAAATGAAGTCTCTATTTAAAACAGTCTTTGGGGGGATATTCCACTTTGTCTATAACTTTGAAGCATCTGTTTTCTAGCAGCTCAATTAAACCTGGATGGACAAAAAATAAAATCTCTTTCTGTTTTACAAGTGAATCCTGAACTCTGGTCTGGGTGGGCTGGGAAGCTGGTGGGTCTCTGGTAGCCGTCCATCCCCATGTGGCAGCTTCGCACCCATCACACAGCTCCAGAGGGCTCTGCTGGGATCTCCTGGGCTTTTCCTTGCTGATGAAGAGCTGGCAGAAGGGACTCGCAGCACAGTCGTACCAGCAGCCACCACTGGTGAACAAGCCTGTGCTAGTCACTATCACTGTCTTCCCCAGCTCCACTAGGTGAGCCACGCTGGTCCTCCTTTTTTATCACCAACACACCCACTACTATTAAGGTCTGGAGCATGTGTTCATCCCACATTCTAGGACTGATAATTGCTGTGAGCATCTGTGAGCAGGTTGGAGGGACCACACACAGTGTGCTGGGACAGCTCAGTCACAAGCACAAGAAGGGGAGCAGTTAGGTCAGGCTAGGCTGCTCTGTGCTAATTAGATGGAGCAGAGCACCATAGGCTGATGGGCTTTTCCCTTCCACTTGCACCCCCTGTACCCCTTGCAGGGCAGGTCCAGACTGGGGCCAGGACTCAGCTTCAGGGGCAGGGAGAGAGCTAAGCTGGTGGGGTGAGAGGATCTCTCTGTCCCACCCGGGTTTGGGCAGTGGGATCTCAACAGCAGAAAACCAGGCAGAGGCAGCCAGCCACAAGCAGCAATCATGCTTGGTGGAACTGCAGGCTGGGGGGTTATTTTTCAAGGGTGGATAGGTTTGCTTTTGTGGGAGGTTTTTATTTGTTTTTTAAAAATTAATTTTATGGCCAAATAAGTGGGTAACTACCTGCTTCTGGTTCACTAAAAATACCTGTAAACACAAAGCTAAACAAACACCAAGCAGGTATGTGGATGTATGTCTTTTTCAGAGACGGCATCACCATTTAGTGATACAAACCATGGTTAGATTAAAGGCTTAATGGCTGCAATTAAACTTCCTGCAGGAGTGATTTCCTGGCTGAGCTTTACCTGGCAGCAAGCTTTGTAGTGCCAGCATCTCCATGGCAGTAAGGAGGTGCAAAGGCAAAGCTCAGCACGAGCCTGGCCAAAGGTGCAACCTCTTGGCCAGCTGACAGGACTGAAGACCCTGTGCAGCTATTTCAGTGGGCATTTCTGGTGTGTCTCAGGGCTGGCTCATATTTTGCAGAAAGATTATAAGGCAGATGTGAGAAAAAACAGTGGGTAGGTGGCAGGGTGCCATCAGACAGTGCTCAGTTCAGGAAAACCCCATCCTGCCTTCAGCAGCACTTAGGAAAAACCTCACAATGAAAATGAGTACACAGTTCACCTCAGAAACAGGGAGAAAGTGCCCAATAGCCATGGGGCCGGTAGCAGAACACAAGCTTTGCCCCTCCAGCCAGCTGCCAGGAACGTGGTGTCAGTGCTATACAGGCACTGTGCACCCTGCACAGCTTCCTTAGCCAAGCTGTGGGGTGAAGAGGGTCCCCACTGTCCCCCATGGGACCCCAAACCTACATGCAGAGGTAGGAGCTGGTGGGCAGCATCACAGGACTGTTTCCCACCTGCATTTCTCCAGACATCAGACCTTCAAAGGCACAGGCATTTTGCAGTCTGCATTTTTGGGGTGAGGAACAGCCACTCCTGGGGCAATGGAGACCTCCCAGCTGTGGCTCCTTGAACCCAGCCTGCACAGTGAGTGTTTTACCCAATTAGTCCTCATCCTTGTGGACAAAAAGACAAGAAATAGTCTCTCCAGAACTATTTAATGTGAGGCCCTAAGATTTGCTTAATAAACCACATTCACCCACAGAGATAAAACATGCTGGGGTGTTGCACAGGGAGCTGCAGCGAGGCCCCACAGCACCCCATGCCCCCCAAAAACAAAGTCCTAGTGAGCAGGAGGTTGCTGTTTTGACTGTTATTTCAGCCCCCCCTTATCAGGTTGGTGCTGCCTGTTCAGTATGGAGAGAAGTGCTTTGCCTTCAGATGTGACAGCAGCCAAGGGATACCCAGCTGGGGGGTGAGGCCAGTCTCAGGTGTCCATGCTAGTCACAGAATTTCCTAGATTGGAAAAGACCTTTAAGATCATCAGGTCCAATCATTAACCTCACACTGACAAGTCCCCGACTAACCCATGTCCCTCAGCACTATGTCTACACGATTCTTCAACCCCTCCAGGGATGGGGACTCCACCACTGCCCTGGGCAACCCTTTCCAATGCCTGACAACCCTTTCAGCAAAGAAATTCTTCCTCAGATCCAATCTCAACTGCCCTTGGTGCAACTTGAGGCCACTTCCTCTTGTCCTGTCACTTATTCCTTGGTTGAACGGACGGAGCCCCACCTCACTACACCCTCCTTTCAGGGAGTTGTAGAGAGCGAGAAGGTCTCCCCTCAGCCTCCTTTTCTCCAGGCTAAATGAGCCCAGGTTTGTCTCAGTCCATGCCACGGTGCTCAGCCCCCAGGCACAGCCACACAACCCAGGACATGTTTTGGTGGGGTAGCAAGACATCAGCTCCAGCCACCTCCACAGCATGAGGCAAAGCCAACAGGGCACAAAAGCCAAGCAGCCACATTCCCCCCCAAGACTAAAGCAAATTCTCTATATTCAATGGCAAGACAAAAAAAGAGGAAGATTCAGCTAATTAGGCAAGAAGAAACCTCTTGGCCTCGGTACTGGACCCCCCAGGTCCCACAGGGCAGTCACTGCCAGTATCTTTGCTCAGCCAGGTGAGCACAGGCATGTCCTGGGGAAGGATGAGCTGGCAAGTCTCAGATTAACAAGCTGGTTTCAGGTAGAGGAAGGCAGCAAAGAAAGCAAAAGCCATATTTCTGCTCACCTTTAAAAACAAGGCTGCTGACAGTGAACTCGGCTGTAAAGCACTTTGCTGTCCAAGGATGAAAATTGCTAGATGAAAGCTTTGGATATTATTTTTTGCTTCAAGTACAACTATTATCATTTAAAGTGATCTTTAGTGCCTGCTTTTGACATCTTCTTTTCAACCTTGCAGACTTATTTTCATTGGCCTGAAAAGTAAATCTGGCCATTTCCGAGCCGAAACAATTTTCTGGTAGAAATTGCGGCAAGGTCAAAATTAAGGCTAATACAATATTGTTTGCAACCATTATACAGAAATGGTGTTTGGATGAAAACAAACGTAACAAGGGCCCAAGAAAACAGCCAGAATGTTACAGCACCAAGCCACTATATTTTTTCATTACAAGAGCAGTGCTCCCTTTGAGCTGGCCATAAATTTAGAAGTCTTTAAAAAGAGGATGCAAGAACGAATCAAAAAAAGGGATCAATAAAAACGAAGGATTGAAAAGCAGCGAGACCAGGCTCGTATTTATATTAATGCCCAGCTTGAGATCATTACACCTTCGTCACTGTGACACTGGCAGAGCTCAGGAAAAGAAATGCTGCTCATTAACTCCCAGCTGCTCTCCTTGGGATCAAAATGGAAAGATTTAAACCAAAAGTAACACATGATCAAGTAATTTTGGTCTGACAGCAGAGCAGGCAACCCAAGATTTGCTGCAATTAGGAGGGGATGTCCTCAGCCGTGCCAGCAGCTCTCCAAAGGGTGCTCTGGATGGATGGCAGGTCAGCTTTTTGATGTGAAGCTGAACCTGAAAATCAGGGCAGAGGATTTCTGTAGTGCTTTCTTCCAGGAAGCTTCCATGGGGGAAAGGGCAGTGAAATACTGAGGAGTCACTTACCAGAGCAGGGGCTTCCCTCAGACAAGCAGAGCTGCCTGGAGAAGGGCAGGTGAGCAGCGATGCTCCCAGAAGAGCCCATCCACAGCAGCTCCTGCCTTCCCATGTTACCAAAAACCATAACCAAGAAAACTCCCCAAACCAAACGATAGTTTAGAAAGCTGACATTGGTTTATTACAGTGCTGGGCGCATGGGGGATTTCTCTTTTCCTAACATGCACACCAAAAGACAAAAGCATGTTCAATATATACATCAGATGTATGAATATTCATGCAATGCCTGCCTATTTTAGTAAATCGAATGCATATGTTATTTAGGTTGTTTAGAATGAACACTATCTTTGTAACTCAGCAGTCAGGATGCACTGAGCTGGCCTTGAGAATCCTCCTGTTTCCTTGAGAGCATTGTTGTTCTCTAGTAGACTTGCTTATCTCGGATGTAGGCTCATTTATCTTATCTGTACACAACCTGGGGGTCTGTTCTTTTTATGGTGACTGAATTGTTTAAGTTTCTGGTATCACCCAGACAGGGACACAGCTGCTCAGCTGTTCCCATCCATTTTCACCAGCTCCAGCCAGGGGAAGGTGGCTCTGGTCTGGTTCAACCACTGAGCACAGGTCTGGAGTTGCTCAGGCAATACTGCAGGCTTCAGGGGGGCAGCTGGCTGGGTCAGCCAACTTAAAAATATGCAACTTTAAAATAGGCTGCCCAGAGAGGTTGTGGAGTCTCTGTCTCTGGAGACATTCAAAACCCACCTGGACACCTTCCTGTGTGACCTGCTGTAGGTGATCCTGCTCTGGCAGGGGGATTGGACTAGATGATCTTTCGAGGTCCCTTCCAATCCCTAACATTCTGTGATCTTTAGTGCAAATAGGAGAGAGCATCCATCATCTCCAGCTGCTATAAACACAAGCCCTCCTTCTTTCAATCACACCTGCCTGTCCCTTCCAAATTGCAAGCCTTTCCTGCCCATGGGAGGATCCACTTTCTTATTTCTAACTCTGTTTAAAATCTCCTCCTTGGAACAGTGGTGTCTATACCAACACTGAAAATTTTCTTATTATTTCTCATCCCGATTTCCTGTGCTTCTCGTAGCACCTTCTTCACAAGCACCTTTCCTTTCCTTGTTTTCCACCTATTGTTTTCTTATTTTTAAGAGCTGTCAAGCTAAACTTCTGACAAAATTGTTTCCTTCACTGTTTCTTTGACACTTCTTAAAGGAGCTCCTTAACTTTCCATTCACAACCATTTAACTATTGTTTTTTCCACCTAGTCAGTTTTGCTGGTAGTTTCCCCTGATCTATGCCAGCCCTTCTGAATCACCTGGTAGCTGTATTACTGGCTGGGGCTGCATTCTGCTTGCACTATAATCAGATCATGGTCACTACTCCCTAAATAATTACCACTTCTTCAGCAATTAAATCATTGCAGCAATATGACATCCTCTTGCATCCGGCTTAACAGTTTCTGTATCAGGAAATGTCCACCTGAACCCTTGGGAAACTCTCCTGACACTCACCCCAGTCACCCACATTCCCAGTGGAGGTTTCCCCACACCATCACCACCCAGACCCGGCAGGAGGGAGGTTGCTGGGCCTGGGTGCTGATCTCTACTGTAAATCAGCAGACTTTTTTCCCTTTCTTTCTTTTTATTTGAAAAAAAAAAATAAAAAAAAATCTAAAATTGCCTGAGATACCAAATGAATGAACGATCAAAAGGTTTTTATTACAACACCCTTCTCCCAGAGTGCCCCCAGCAGAGAGTCCTTGAGGCTCTCAGGCTCATCTGATGCTGATTGTACCATCTTCCTGGCATAAGGCAGTAACACAGCAGGGGCAGGAAATATTTCCCAGCTGCTGTATAATTCAACTACAAAACAAGTGGCTGAGCCCTGTTTGCCCTTTTACCTTAGATCAGCTGCAGCCCCCAACACAAGCTCCTGCACTGACATTGCACAGAATGGCTGTTCGGTACTTTTGCTGCAAGATTGCAAGAAGAGTGATTTATAGCCCAGGGGTTTAGTGACATCTTTTTCTTGTTTAATCACCACTTTCTCACCCAAGGTGTAGGACTCAGTGTCTTTTTGACAAGAAAAAAAAATTGCTTTTTGTCTTTCTTTTTTCCAATGACATCTTACAAGGCTCTTTTTTCTTATTGTATCTTCAGTACAGACTTCTGCTGTGCTGAGCAGCCCGGGAACCTGCTCCTCAGAGCTAAGGAAGGAAGAAAGCCTGGTCCCTTCAGACTACATTTCTCTGCCAACACGCTTACCCCCTTTCAAGGCTGGGGATGAGGAGGAACAGCCCAAATTACCTTTTTTTTTTT
>NW_010318218.1:0-265 GCF_000700745.2 Antrostomus carolinensis
CCAGCCTGTATGTAGCACCCACCTGGGCACTGGACTGGTTCGGATTTGGGGCCGTTTCTCATTTTTTTGGGGTTCTTTTGGGGTTTTTTGTTTTGTTTTTGTTTTTTCCTGGTTGATTGTTTCCGATCTGAAATAAAACTGGGATTTCTGAAGCGCTCTGGGCTGCTGGGGCTCCTGCCGATGTGGGGGGCACGTCAGGGGGTGCAATGGGTGCCAGGGGGGGGTAGGGTCACAGGAGCACCCATGGGTGCTGCTGAGCTGCTGC
>NW_010318218.1:400-1970 GCF_000700745.2 Antrostomus carolinensis
ACACCCCGTGTCCGGCTGTGGATCCTGCTGTGGATCTTGTCCTTCCCCATGGGTCAGTGCTGGGTTTCATTCCCCCAGCTCCATGTCCTGGTACTTTATGTTGGGTTTTGAGGAATATTTGGAGGCCGTTTGCTTCCCAAAGCACCTCGACGGGGAGAACACGCAGCGCCAGCACCTCCCACCAGCGCTTTCACCCGGGTTAACAGCAAATTTGTGGGGATCCAGGCTGTGACCCATGGAGGAGAGGAGCATGGGGGGCTCAGAGAGACGCTGGAGGGGTCACTGTCCCTGGGATGGGGTGGGGATCCTGTCCCAAGGCTGGCAGGGAGGGGAGCACCCCTCTTACTCCTTTTTTACACCACGGTGGGAACCCCCCCCCCGTGCTGAGCAACACCGTCCCGCTGATGGGAACACGGCCCTGCTCGTGGTGATCCCGGCTGTGTGTGCTCGGGGGGGGGACCCCTGCACCCCATTGATGGATCACCCTCCCCAAGCCCCCAACGATGCATTTTTAATGCCAAAGAGATTAAAATAATAAATAAAGCCAAGGGAAGCTCTCGGTGCTGTGAGGGGATCCGGGAAGGCTGCTGCCCCCCGCCATGGGCGCTGCTGGGGGGGATGGGGCTGGAGGAGACCATCCCTGGGGCGTCGGGGCTGGGGCAGCCCCGGCTCCACCTCCCTGGAGACTCTTCAACCTCTCACATGGGGATAAAACCACATTTCCTTGCACTGTCCTGGGATTTCCCACCTTCCAGACAGGCCTCCCCGGCACCGAGGAGGGGGACACCCCGTTTTTGGGATGCCAGGAGGAATTGGCTGCGTTTTATTGATTTGGGGTTTGGGATTTTTTTGGTGGTTTTTTTTTTTGATCTTGTATAATTTATCAAACAAATTGAAGCGAACGTCCAAATGAGAAATGAAAATGGGAAGTGTTCCACGGCAATGAAATAATTTCAGCTGCCTGGCAAAGTGGGGGAGGTTCCACACCCCTAATGAAATTTCATCCATCTCCCCGCAGAAAGTTTTGCTTTTTTTTAATAAACTGGCATTTCCAAAGGAAGCCTCGTGGCCTCACAGATCTGTATAGATATATATATATTTATTTTTTTTTAATCAGGTCTATTATAGATGCTGTGAATAAACATAAAGAGGCCAAAAGGAAAAAGAGAACAATTTAATTTGCTAGAAAATACAATAACATAAAAGAAAAATTAGATAAAAGGAATAATTCGATCCCCCAAGCTCAGCTTTATCAAAGCTGCTCAATTAATTTTAATGGGAATTGGGAGAAGGGATTTCTTCAGGCAGGTCTGGAGATGGCAGCCCCCAATTCAGGGTGGGCAGCTGGGGGTCCCGGCCGTGGCTCTGCCGCAGCTGGGGCCAGCTCGTCGTGGCGGCGGTGAGACAGTGAAGCTCCTCGTGATTTAATTAAACACTTGCTAGGAATGGGGAAAAAATCTCAGCGTGTGAGGGCGGCAGTGGGACCAGGGAAGGTGCTGGAGCTCTGGTGGGTGAGGGGAGGTGGGAGGGAGAAGGACCCTGTGTGGCTGCTGCTGTTGGTCCCCCCCGG
>NW_010318218.1:1988-3411 GCF_000700745.2 Antrostomus carolinensis
TGGTCCCCCCCGGACAGAGTGAAACCGGCAGCAGCACCAGGTGGGGTCGCGGAGCTGAGGTCACCGCAGCACTGAGAGGTGTTTTGGGGTAGGAAGGGGAGAAGCTGGTAAAGGTTATTTCTCTCTCTGGTGCTGCAAGCAGCATGGGATGGTCTCAGCCCCATCCCTGTTCCATCTCCATCTCCATCTCCATCTCCATCGTCCCTATCCCCATCCCTGTTCCCATCCCCATCCCATTCTCATCCCTGTTCCCATCTCCATCTCCATCCTGTCCCCATCCCCGTCCCTCTCCTGTTCTCATCCCTGTCCCCATCCCCCTTCCCATCCTATCCCCATTCCCATCCTGTCCCCATTTCCCATCTCCTCTCCCAGCAAGAGCTGCCAGAGGACACTGGGCAGAGCCCACGGGGCTGCGCCTTGGCAGGGGCCCAGGAGCTGCTCATTTCCCTAAAAGCTTCCCGATAAATTACTCTGCTCTGGCTCTAGAAAAGGCACTTTGGCTGGTGCTGTCACCAACGGGCTGCAGCTCCTCACCACCCACCCTGGGACACCCGGGCCCTGCCGGGGACATGGACCATCCCAGCAGCATCCCCTGGGAGCGGGGTACCAGCCGTTCCTGGCTGCGCAGGATCAAGGGAAGGAGCCGACAGCCCCATCCTGCTTTGGTGTTCCCCTCCTCACCGCGCAGCTCTCTGCAAACAGCCTTTTCCCCAGCTCAGCTGCGAGCTGTCCCCAGCAGTGACAGATGCTGTGGTCACACCTCCTGACACCGCGCTGTGAAATACCCCCCGTACAAACCTGTCACTTACCGGTTCCCACAAGTACCTGGGGGTTCCGCGGCTCCATGAACACGCGACACCCTGCGAGCAACTCGACGCTCGGAGATCACACAACAAGGTTCTGCAGGAAAACTCGATGTTAATGAAACCCCCTCACCAGCCCCTCTCAGCCTCGGGGCTCAGCCGGGAACGCTCCCAGTTTCCAGCCTTTACTGGGAGTTCCTGTGTCACAGGCGGCCCATCTCTTCGGGAGCGCGGAGGGGCTGTGGCCACGTTCCTGTTTTACACCGTAAATTTCATTTACAGTTCAGTTTTGCAGCTCACCCAGGGACCTGCCTGGTGCTCCAGCCTGCTTGGTCGGAGAAATGTTTCTCTACCAAATCGAAGCTGGATCTGGGTTTCAGAGTCACAAAAATCGTGGGTGTTGGGTAAAGCAACACCTCTCGGAGCAGCCGCCCTTCCAGGGATGCTCCAAAACCACACGGGGACTGGAGCACGTGGAGCAAGGACGGGACATGAGGCTGATGAATGCACATCTCCAAACACGGGAGAGGAACTGCCAAGTATTTGGATGGCTGATTGCAAACACGCTTCGCCGCGTCCTCAAAACATCCGCGGCAGAGACAGAGCGGCTGGTCTTTGAT
>NW_010318218.1:3453-3692 GCF_000700745.2 Antrostomus carolinensis
CGTGCCCCGGCCGCCCCCCCTGCCACTCGTCAGCCTCACACCAAAGCTGTTTGTCACCCTTTGAAGTCAGGGAAGCAGTGGGGGCGATGGGCTAAGCCCCCCCAGCAGCCCCAGCTCCCCGGGGGCTCTCGCCCTGCGCCGGGGGCGTGAGGACGTGGATCAAAGCGGGTTGGAGGGAGCAGCCAAAGCTGCTCCTGCGAGGACAGAGCCCGGCAGCAGAGCCCCTGCGCCGCAGCACC
>NW_010318218.1:4430-17322 GCF_000700745.2 Antrostomus carolinensis
CACACTGGGAGGGACAAAAACAACCTTGAGCTGGGGTTGAAGCTCAACCAGCTGCTGGCCCAGGCTGGTTTTTCCAGCTCCCGCAGCTCCGCACCCCACCACACTGCGCTCACATCCAGCCCCTGCTCAGATCAAAGCTGCATCCCAGGATGGGGCATGCTCGGGCTGATGGGTTCCCATGGCCACCCCTGCCCTGCCCCAGCGTCATCCAGCCAAGATTTGGCCAAAGGCAGCTGGCTCCTGCCTGAGCTCTTCATGAATCTGGACTCGGCGTTGCTGTGCATGGCCAAACCTGAAATGCGCTGGCAGGGGGTGAAGCCGTCCTGGACAGACCTGCTGCCAGAGAGCTGCTCCCAGGACGCTGCTGGCCGGGATCCCCTGCACGCCCAGCAGCTCTGTGGTGAAGTCAAGCACCCACCAAGCCAAGCCAAGGGCCTCGCTCATCCCTCCCTTTCCTGGTGAGGAGAGATGAGTCTCAAACTCTCGCTGTGGCAGCTGCGTGGCTGAGCTCAGCCTGCCTGGGGCTGGGCTTGGCCCTAGCAAAGCTGTGCCCTAAAAGCAGCTCTACAGCCTGCTCCAGGACAGCCCTTCCAGGCTGCTCAAGAGGAGAAGCTGGAGGAAGGCAGGGTGGCCTCCCGGTCACCACGCCTGGCCCTCAGCTCCCAGCACAGCCCCGCAGTGAGCAGGAGGGTTGTGGAGTCCCTGCTCGCCCCCTCCCAGCTCCAGCATCCAGCACACACGCCTGGCCAGCCAGTCCCCACGGCAGGGAGTGACCCACAGAGGTACTCTCTGCTTACTTAGTTTCCTGGAGAAGGAGAAACCTTGAGATATTTTTTCCTCCTTCCTTCTGACTGTCAGCATAGTGGGAGCAGGAGCACAGGGCTTACAGGAGCTCCCCAAGCTCTTCATTAGGAGCTCTGGCACCTAAACAGAAGCAGCTTCCTCACACTGAATTTAACAGAAGCAAACATAAGTCATCAACACTGCAGGAAATATTAAAATATCAATTTTAAAAGCCTGGTTCCAGCTTCCTTCCCCAGTGTGGATCGGTCACATAGAGCCCAGCTGTGGCTGCAGACTGAGAGCGGGCAGCACAGAGCAAGGGACAGATCCTGTCCTGGGAAATGGGGCTGTCTGCTCCAGGTACCAGCAGACAGCCCATCCAGGGGGTGCTGGGGCTCTGCTGAGCACAGATCCCTGCTCCAGTGGCAGGGAGACAACCTGCCCGAGCGGCTCAGCCCACGGGAGGCTGTCAGGCGAGAAATAACACGACACAGGCAGGCTGCACCGGGGGGGGGGGTGCTTTTATTGAGGGAAAAGGGGATATAAATAATTCCGTCTCTTACAGCGGGCGAGGAAGGAAGGAAGGAGCCCATTCCATCTCCAGCACAACCTCTGCGGGGGTCTCTGGGTCTCAGCCCCACTGCAGGTTGAGGGGGACTGGCCACCCTCCGGGTGGGGGGGCCTGTAGGGATGGGGGCAGGTCTTGCACTGGTGGCCAGCCCGGTGGGTACTGGAAAGGCGCTGGTTTCTCAGGCAGAGGACTGTGGAGGTGGGGAAATAGAAGGGGTAGAGGTGTCTCAGTTTGATAGCAAAGTCCTGCTCAGGGGCTCAGCTTCCCTGTGCCCCCTCCATTAGCCCCCCAGAAGAGGAGGGGTCCAGCAGAAGAGGGTTTTGGTTATCAACAATATTCATACCCCCCGACCCCAAACCCACCAGCAGAACTGCTGCATCACCAGCCCCCAGCCCACTCCAGCAGTGGGCACTCGCTAACGTCACGTGTGCCACTGAAAAACAAGCTGGGAGCACGAAGGTAAGGGGGTCTGCTGGGGTGGGGAGTGGGCACAGCCCCCTGAGAGGGGCAGCAGGGCCAGCCCCAGGCACAGCTGCTGGCAAGGAAGGGCTTGTCCCGTCCCACCCCCAGCTGCTCTCAACTCTCCCACACAGCTGAGTTTTGAGAAGAACAAATGAAATTAGCAGATGTTTCTTTGCGAGCAGCCTGAATCCCCACCCAGCTGTGCACTTCCCAAAGGACAAGGACCCCTCGGAAATGGACAAAACTGCCAAAACGACGGGGTGTTTTCACAGAAGCACCCTTCAGCAGAGGGAACAGGCTTCCTCCTCCAGCTCACAGCCTGTGGAACACTTTTTCACTGTCTCTCTCACTCGAATTTACTAGTTGAGGCCGCTGCAAATACCACACTGGACTGAAGTGCAAAAGCAAAGCGTGGCTCCCTTGTCTCCAGCTGAAGAAAGTGCTTGGCCAGGGCAGGTTTAAATCCATGGGAAACCTTTTCCATTACTTCCTGAGTGCAGGAAACTCATTTGTTCTTTAGCACAAACCCTGACAGCACTTTTCCAGCATCTCAAGGCCTCTACCTCCAATCCTGATGAATCTTTTTAATTGTTATGCCAGAAGAAATCTAATCAAACTCCTTTACATAATGCTCCAGAGAAGCAGCACCCTCCTTTCTCTGCAGGGCCGACGACATGGCCCAAAGCCAGCTCCAGAAGTTCAGCGCTGCATTTTCTAAGCAGCTAACACACAGCAAAGTCATTTTGTCTAATGTTTAACCCCTTGATGGGGATTCTTCTGAGCCAAGGATGAGATCAGACTGCCAGGACACACACCAAACCCCTCTGGGGCAGGAATATTTTTTGTTAGGTCCAGGAGCTGTCTCTCGCCCTCACAGCAGCGCTGCAGCGGGGTGGGGAACAGGACAAGGCATGCTGCAAGGTGGAACAGCACAGCTATCAACTAATGAGCTGTTCTGTGAGCAGCAGAACTAATCAATAGGGAAGATGCTGTCTGGGTACTCAATTCCCTGGGGTCTCAGAAGGTACAAGTGCTATCAAAGGTTTATCTACAGCTGGAGCATTCAGAATGGCTGTCCCATGTGGATTCTCCAGTGTCTAGCAAGGGTCAAGAATATTTCCTTTCCAAAGGTATTAATGGGATCCTTCTCCTCTACTCACTTCCACATTCATGCAACCTGTAGTATTTCAGTATCTTTGAGGTTCCAGACCCCTTTCTGATGGAAATCAGCAAGTGGTGTCCACAGCAGTTGTGGTAGAAGCACACACTCGTGTGCACCGACACGCTCCGTTTCCTTCGGAAACCAGGTTAAAAATCAATCACACCCTGGCAGAGCTCCACCGCTGAGAGAACTACACAAACTCCATCCAACTCCACCCCAGCTCTCCAGAAAGCTATGGCACAGTGTGACTTTGAAAATAACCATCAGGTGGAGGCTGCCAAATGAAGATTGTCCCTTTGAGCCCAGCCAGGCCAGGAGAGCAGCTGCAGGAGCACGGGGTGGAAGGCGGCGTGGCAGCTCTCCATCCAGGGGGCTGATCGGGGTGACCGAGTTACTGCCTGTAAGGAAGTGTCACCCTTCAGCCAAGGCAGTACCTGGCCACACAGCCACTTCTACTCCAGCCCAGCATTTTCTTTGCACTGTGGTGTACTTGGAGACCACGCAAGGCACTAGTTCCACCCGTGACTACCTGCCAAGTGTCCTGCTAAAAAGCCCCTGGCAAGGCAGAGACAGAAACTCAGCTACGCTCACAGGCTGAGGCTTAACACAGAAACCTTCTCCCATCACACTTGAGGAGTGTCACACTTCCAAGGACTTTATCCATCCCAGCTTGAATCCTTCCTACTCAAGGAGACAGAGGTGTGGCTGGGTGTCCAGGATCTCCTTTTAGAGCTGACTGCCCTCCACAGCTCTTTCTCTACTGTTTTCTGGTCTCTACTGGCACTACCAGCCAGGCAAGGCAGCCCCTGGGCAGGTTAACATCCAAACCCACAAATTCCCCAAAGCACTGTCAGACCCTGCCAGAGATTCTGCCACAATTCAGGGACCTTGAGGACTGCAGGAAGGAGAAGGAGCTTCTTGTCCTTAAAAGCATTTTCAGGAGGAACACGGACTCCTCAGGCACCATAAACCAGCCCCTCTTCCCTGGCAATGCAGAACAACTTCTCTGGCAGACAAAGCAAAACACACAGTTGCTTAGAAGTGCAAAGCTGGGGCTGGAGAGCACAAGGGGAGAAGATAAATGATAGGAACAGGTATCAGCGAGGCCAGACAGAGGAGGAAAAGCTTTGAACAGCTGGTGTTCAGTTCCTGCAGTAGATGGTTTCTGGGCCCGCAGGGGCAGAGAGGCTGGGGGTAGAGAACAACAACCCTACAAATCCCAGGTCTTGTTGCATCTCTGGAGGCAGCAGGGACCAAATAGTTATGAAAGTCTGGAAATTCCTCTGGCTATAGTGATGGCTATCTTCTGTGAGAGATGATCTACCCCAAGATCAAAGGATTGACAGGCAGGACAACAAAAATGGGCCACGTGAAGTGTATGGGGGGTTAGGGCTGTTGGCGAGCACCACTGCAAGGCTAACAGCAGCCAAGCTGATGGATGGAGCAAAGAGAAAGCAACAAGCCCAGACAAGCACCAGAAGGAAGATCCTGCCCAGACCAAACACAGAGAGGACAGGAGGAAACACAAAAAAAGAACAAAAGAGAGATTTGGCACCTGCTCAAATGTCATCCAATTAAGCCTGCGGCACAGTCAGGTGAGCAAGGAAACAGCAGGCACCGGGATCCGAATGAATGCCGTGAGGAGGAGCCAACCCCACCCTCCCCCTGTCAGAGATGTGCAGACGGGGTAGGCAGGAGATGGGGAAGCTGTCAACAGATGAGACCAGGCTCCTGCCACTGAACTCTGAGCATTAATAATTCAGCACTGTGGTGGCACTGTCCTTCCAGGCATGTCCAAGCACTCTGCAGAGAGCACAGAAATGCCCCTCTGCTTCCTTCCCCCAGGAAGCAGCCACAGGCAGCAAGGCCCAGCTTGTGCCCCTGCGCATGAGGAGACACGTGCACACTGGTGTGGGTGTGCAAGACCGGATCTGTGTGCACGTCTGGAGCGTGTGCCAAAAGCAGGTGCACAGCTCGGGCAGGCTGAGTGGACATTTCCTCTTTAGGACAAGAGGAAATGGGCTCCAGTTGTGGCCAGGGCAGTTGAGATGGGATGTGAGGAAGAATTTCTTTGCTGAAAGGGTTCTGAGGCATTGGAAGGGGTTGCCCAGGGCAGTGGTGAAGTCCCCATCCCTGGAGGGATTGAAGAGTCGTGTAGACACAGTGCTGAGGGACATGGGTTAGTCATAGGGGACTGGTCAGTGTTGGGTTCATGGTTGGACTCGATGAGCTTGAAGGGCTTTTCCAAGCCAGGTGATTCTGGGATTCTGAGTGTTAAATGACAGCTCTGGGGTGTTAAATGACAGTCCCATTGAGTTGGGACCTCTAATCACCTGCACCTTCTCCTATCCCACTCACACCCCTCTTGTGGGATCCCCGCTCTGCATCAAGCAGGCCAGAGGCAGCAGCCAGCCCTCAGCCCCCAGTACCTGTTGCTCTGAGCCGCGCTCAGTCTCTTTGCTCTCTTCTCCAGCCAGTCCTCGATGGTGCCAGGGGGGACATCTGCTCCCTCCTGCCGCAGCTCCTTCAGTCTCTGCTCCCCTGGTTGAGAAAGAGAGCGAGCGAGCGATCAGCTGCAGTCCTTTCACTCCATTAAACCCGCTGCTCATTACTCTGCACAGTTTCTTACGGAGGAGAGTTTGCAATATGCCTGTGGCAGCCCCTCCTCCTCCACTGCCCACCTGCCATCTGATGCTTGGCCTCCTCGCTGGTGACAGCTCCAGCCAGACAGAGCCGGGAACAAGAACTGAAGCCAGTGAGCACGTCGGGAGCTCAGGCACTTAACTGAGGGGAGTCTGACATCTCCCCCCGGGGCAGCTCATCCTCATCCTCGCCTGAAACAGCCTCTCCTGGCCCTGAGCCTTGAGCTGTTTCCAACGACATGTCCCTCCAACTGGCAGGAGGGACTCTGCCACCTCTGCCCAGTTAGGTGGGAGTGACAGGGACGTCTGTCCGGATCAATGCAGACTTGGCAGGCCGCAGGAGTCTGAAAGGTTCAGAGTGTGTGTGTGTGTGTACAGCTGGGAGATGGGATTTCAGAGATGCTGTCAGGTCTGTTTAAGGTGCACGCTGCGTGATGCATCCCCAGCCCCTGCAGAGACAGGGCAGGAGGCTGTCGCCCAGCCCTGCTCAGCTTAGGTGCAAAATCAGGGGCGAGCACACTGGAGGGAGGGAGGGAGGGGAACAAGTTCCTCTGTTTTTGGAGGAACAAGCAAGGGAAACCTCTGGTGTCTACCAAGAGGCAGGGCATCTTGAGGTCCTTTCAAGCTTTCAACCCCTCCATCACCCCATGATTGGGGGTTGTGTGGGGTGGATATCTGCAGACACCCCATCCTGCAGCTCTGTCCTCACCAGGCAGAAGGTCACAGCACCAGCGGGGCAGCCCAGCACTCACCAGTCCCTCCCACTGGGCAGAAATCCACAGCTGCCCAGTTAGCAAACCTTCCCAGTCCCCCTTCAGCATCAGTGACAAAGAAGGAAGGGATGCTAGAGGAGAACAGGGTGTAGCAGGAGTCCTTGACACGAATGACACAGCCATACTCCTGCCAGCACGTCAAGCAGAGCGGGCTGAGGAGATGCTCAGAGCTATTCAATCTCCAGTCTAGTGGAAAGTTCCCACCTAATAGAAAAGGGAAATGTGACAGTCTGGAAAAAACCCACTCACATTAATAAAAAGGAAGCTGAGGCAGCTGTGTGTCATTCCTCTTTGCCCTGCTCATCAAACCCTCGCTCTGGGGGAAACCCTGATCCCATTACAGAGATCAACTCACCAGTGGTCCCACCCCGGCGGCAGCCACCTGCGGCCGCGCGCGCCGGGAGCCTGCTCTGCACCTAACCACCATATGTCACACGTTTAAGGAAAATATTATACGTTTCCAGACAGGGTGTGAAATTAATATTGCTTGGGTAGAGTGAAGGATCACTTCATCCTAGTGGTGGCAACCAATTATTCATCTGCCTGTTGAATATTAATAAGGATGGCAGAAATGTGCTACACAATGAGCAGCCGGAGATGGATAATTTGTCATCCGGCCTTTTCATCTGCTGTGGCTGGGAGGGGTGACAATGTACTCACTGCCACCACAAAGACAGCCTCCTGTGGTCCTGATGTCGAGGTGCTGCTCTGCAACCCAGTGATAAGGATATGGTTGGAGACAGGATTGTTCACAACTCCTAAAGTTGTTTCCGAGAAGCAAAACCTCAGCAGAACTAATTGGGGTCAGACCCACCAGCCTGGCCAGGTGAGGGCACTGGGGAGGGAAGGAGCTCAGGCTGCTGAGCTGGGCACTGCTCAGACTCAGGATATCTGAATTCAGCTCCCAGATTACATTTCCCTGGGCAACCTTGCCCACAACCAGCTTATTTCCCTTTGTTCCAGGTTTTTCCATCTAGTGAGTCCCACCTCAGCAAGGGGACAAGCAGTGGCTGTGAGAGGCTTTGCTGAGGCAGGGAAGAAAATCACAGAGAGAAAACTCTCCCACCAAGATTTCCTTTCCATCCCACTCCAAGCCCCAACACAAAACAGCCCCAAAACTGCCAAAGCCTCTCTGTTTAGAGCAGGGAGCCCCAAGGCCACTGTCCCAAAGTGCCACACCAGGATCTGGTGGAACCTCATGGACTTGAGCAGCCACAACTCAATGTCTCATCCAGAAAGGCTCACTGGCTGCAGTGGAACAACTCCATGCTCACACTGGCCTAAATGAAGCCCCAGGTGTCCAGATTAGAAAGACATCCAGGTGGGTCCCCGTTCACACAGCTCCAGGAGTTACTGCTCCAAGCCCTTGGGCTGAGAAATAAGGCAGCAGGTCCAGGCAACTGCCTGGCTCTGTCCACCTCGATGCATGCTGATCAAAAAGGCAAATCTTCCACCTCATCTTCCTCTGAAGCACCCAGATCCCATCCAGGGACCACCAAAACCACCGTGAGATTGGAAATGCCCCCTCAATGTCAACAGGTATTCCAAGATGTAACTCTGAAACACAGCTACCAGCCCTTACGCCTCAGCCGTGGTCGTGCAGCCAGTCAGACTGCAGCAGCAAGACAGGTGTGAAGGCGCTTCCCCCTTCCTCCTCCTCCTCCTCACTGGGGTGTTTGTTTCAGAGTCTAATTACAGCCAATTAAAAGAGCAGCTGTAGTCATGAAATGCCTCTCTAATGATGCCAGAGTGGGAGTCCAGATTTATCTTCTGTCCCCATGCAACTTTTAGCATGAGTTTTCTCCCTGAACCAGGCACCACCGTATGCGAGACGCAACCACCAGCACCGAGCAGGTGACCCAGCAGAGAGATTTATGTGCAGACCTTCAGCTCCCTCCCTGGGCAGGAAGATGTGGCGGCCCAAACTCCTCCAGAGCAGATGAACAGCAGCAGATTGCAGCTGAGAGATGAGGTTGATGAGGCCCTGCAATACGAGCAGCTTCAGAAGTTACCGCCTCGCAGCCGAGAAGTGGCAGCCGACTGCGAGAGCGCTGCTTCCCCTGCTCATCGCTAAGTTAAACTGTTTGACTACAGCCACCCCCAAGAGGGACACTCATCTTCTTTCAATCACACGGATCTATTGCAAACACTCACCCAGCTGTGCCCTTATCCTCCCCTCCTCGCAGCTCCGGTTAGCTGGAGCTCACCAAAGAGGCTTGGCTTGTGTCAATGTCACCAGCAGAAGTGACGCAGATGAGCAGGGAGCCAATAACTTTAAGCAAGAAGATGGCAATTTGACAGTGACTTTTCCTGACATGACTGTACTTAAAATGACAGCCTGGAAGTGTCTGGCTGATGAATGATGCAGCAGATGCAGAAGGCTAATGCTTTGATGCGGGAACAGCTGGGAATACGCCTCCCTCCCTCCCTGCTGAAGGTGGGAACTGTTGCTTCTTGATGAGTATATTCTACAGGGTGCAGAGATGCTGAAGCCAAACTAGGACACGCTCTCAGCTGTTACAGAACAGCGAATCGTCCAGAAATTCTCCTACTTAACCCACAAGACTAACACAGAAAACGGGGTGAATTCCCTGCACTGAAAAGGCCAAATGTTAATAAGAACACGGTGTTTCCTCTGGCTGTAATCAAAATGTGTTGTTAGCAAGGAGAGCTGGCGGACACAGAACTACCAACACCAAACACTGAACGGGGATTCAGGCACAGCTTCAATATTTCACAGAATCCCAGACTGGTTTGGGTGGGAAGGGACCTTAAAGCTCATCCAGTTCCAACCCCCCTGTCAGCAGCAGGGACACCTTCCACTAGACCAGGTTGCTCAAAGCCTCATCCAGCCTGGCCTTCAACCCTTCCAGGGAGGGGGCATCCACAACTTCCTTGGGCAACCTGTTCCAGTGTCTGACCACCCTCACAGTGAAGAACTTCTTCCTAATATCTCATCTAAACCTCCCCTCTTTCAGCTTAAACCCATTTCCCCTTGTTTTGTCATTAACTGCTCTTATGAAAAGTCCCTCCCCAGCTTTCTTGTAGCCCCTTCAGGTACTGGGAGGCCGCTATAAGATCTCCCCAGAGCCTTCTCTTCTCCAGGCTGAACAGCCCCAACTCTCTCAGCCTGTCCTCACAGCAGAGCTGCTCCAGCCCTCGCATCATCCTGGTGGCCTCCTCTGGACTCGTTCTAGCTGCTCCAGGTCTCTCTTGTGATGGGGGTTCCAGAACTGGACACAGTATTCCAGGTGGTGGAATTTAAGTGACAAATAAGTGCCATCATGGTTTAGTGAGTTATAAAAAGGTCAGAAAGGGCTTTGCTGTGGTTTAGGATGCAAGCTCACCCCTGAAGGTGGGTTAGTGGGGTACACCACTTTACTATGGGATTTCTTTGCACCTTTTTCTGACACATCTGCCACTGGACAAGGGGAGACAGAGGTTCAACACAGCCTGAAAGCTCCTCTGCTTCTACCCCCACACACCAGAGCTGAGGAGAGCAGAGTTAAGCAGCACTGTGGACCCAACAAGAGACCATTCACTGTTACCCCACCAGAGGCAGAGCGTGGCCCTCTCCAGCTTGGTCACACAAAGCTTCACACAAACTGGTGAGAAGGCTCTGGGACTTCCAGGCACTCAGCTCATCTCAAATCCCCAGTCACCCCAGGATGTGAGCCTGTCAAAATCTCCCAGCTGCTGCAGATTCAGATGGGAAATCTCCAAGGACACGGACAATTCCTGCTCCAGACCACTGCTCTGCCCAGCACTGTCTCACTGGCAGCGGCCTGCGATGCCTCACAGCACACACCACATGTAGGGACATTACTGAGGGAGGCACTGGAGGGACTTGCTACAAGGATCAGGTCTCCTGTGTGACTCACACAACAAGCAGTTCAACCTGCCACCACACTAGCTCACCTTAAACTCTGCCCTAAGCCTCACCATCTGAGACACTGATGCTTAAGTAGCCTAAGGAGCTGTGAATTTAGTAGGATAGATTTAAATGAGATGTGAGGAAGAAATTCTTTGGTGTGAGGGTGGTGAACAGTGTCCCCGGTTGGCCAGAGAAGCTGTGGCTGCTCCTCCCTGGAAGTGTTCTCGGCCAGGTTGGATGAGGCTTTGAGCAACCTGGTCTAGTGGAAGGTGTCCCTGCTGCTGGCAGGGGGGTTGGAACTGGATGAGCTTTAAGGTCCCTTCCAACCCAAACCAGTCTGTGATTCTATGAATTGTCCCCATGACACACCAGCTTGGCTTTTGCAGCTTTTCCATCCAGTCTACCACCTTAAGGGCTGTACCTCTTCTCCACCAAGTCCTGCTGAGCTCTTCCCTCCACCAAATCCCTCCAGGCTCTCTGGGCTCAAGTGATCCGATGTAGAGGTCGGTGTGATGCTCAGCCTGCTCGCTCGGCTCACACAGGATTTCCAAGGAGCACCACCATGAGAGAGGTGAGCAGGATGTAACTCTACAACCAGGAATTCACGTTAGAGCAGCACAGGCAAGGACGAGGCACCCTGCTGTCCCCTGACCACCACTCCTAACTGTTTAATTAAATGTTTGACTTGGTAGTACAAATGCAAGGTTTCCAAGTGATCTCCCAGGAATTAGCTGTCTCGCTAGACAATTCTCCACTTACATCTGACCCATTTGATAGGAGTCAATACTCAATAACAAGTGTAATTGGCAAAGAAACCTGCTCAGGCACAGATGAGCTTGCCAGCCTTCCCCTGCAGCTCTGCTCCGCTCCAAAGAGCTTTCACCTCCCCTGCAATCGAAGGGCTGTTTAGCCTTTGATGACTGGAAACACTACAGGTTCCTGCAAACAGGCTGACACCCTGTGTCACCTCTTGGTAGCCCAGCACTTACACCCCGCAGCAGAGAAGGGTCTGGGAGAGGTTCTGGGCTAGCAGTGGGGATGAGGAGTGTGACCGCCAGCCCGGCACTGCCGCTCCGAGCGGGGCTGGCTGGAGCGCTCCGTCTCCGACGAGCTGGGTTTTATTGACTGCCAGAGTTGTTCAGAGATTGATTCACGGAGTCGCCTGGGGGACTCACAGACTGAGTCAGCAACAGCAAGGACTGGAATAGCTCTGTAGTGCCTGCTTTCCTCCTGCTCCACCAGCTTCACCTCTTATCTGATCCCTTGGAAGGCCGGGAGAGAGTCTCTACCCCACACCCCCCCCCCAGATCTCGTATGTATCACATATGGACACACACACTTCCAACACTTGAGCCTGTTTTTGCCAGACAATTGGCAAAACAACAGTTGGCTTCAGCCAGTAGCAGGCCATGGCTGGGTGCTGTGTCCAGTCTGGGCTCCCCAGTAACACAGAGACAGGGACATACTGGAGGGAGTCCAAAAATGACGAAGGGACTAGAGCATCTCACATACAAGGAGAGGTTGAGGGAGGTGGGGCTGTTTAGCCTGGAGATGGGAAGGCTAAAGGGGGGAATTTTATCTATGTGTGTACAGAATTATGATGATGGAGCCAGACTCTGCTTAATGGTATCCAGTGAAAGGACAAGAAACAATGAGGCACAAACACAAACAGGAATTTCCATTTAACTATTAAAAACCCCCATTTTTATTGTCAATGTGGTCAAACACTGGAACAGGTTGCCCAGAGTGGTTGTAGAGTCTCTAGCCTTGGAAATATTCAAAACACAACTGGACATGGTCCTGAGCAGCCTGCTCCAGTTTACCTTTGAGCAAGCAAGGGTTGGGACTAGACAGTCTCCAGCAGGGACCTCAACCACTCGACAAGTTCTCACCAACACCTCACTTCACCATTTCGCCAACCACTAAAGTAATGAATCCTACAAGGAAAACAGAGCTGCCAGCCTTTTTAGGACAAGGAAGTGGTACTCTCAAAATGAAAAAGTTCACAAGTGCTCTGGAGACTTGCAGCAGGGGAGCAGCTGCCATTCATCCTCTGCCCAAACTCCAGTTCCACCTGAAGGCAAGTGAAAAAAGGGGCCATTTCTGGATTCAGGAGCCCACAACCTCTTCTCAGGATAACCCAACTGACAGCAGGCTAGCTCTTTCCAAGAGTGGAATCAGTGGTTCCCCAGGAATAATAGGGAGGTGGGGGGAAATCAAACCCATAAATCTAAGGGGAAGTGATGTACCAGTGCCCTCTGCTGCTGACAGTTTTTATTCCCTGACAAGAAAACCCCGAGGGCTCAGAAAGCCCACTCTCTGCCTCAGATGCTTGCTGTGCAGTGCTAACAGCATTGCTCAACTCTCGGTTTGTGTCTGTGCCAGCAGATCAAGAGCAGAAAGCGTCTGAAAAACTGCAGCACTTACAGCCACGCTGCAGGCTCAGCCGGCACCGAGAGGCAGCGGAAGGGATCCACGCGCAGCGGCTGCGTACGGGCAGCAGGGAACCACCGGCTCTGGCTGCACAACCCCTCACCTCACACACTCCCTGCAGCAACTCCTCCTCCTCAGAGACCCCTGAAGAAAAGGACTTGGGAGTGGTGGTAGCGAGAAGCTCAACATGAG
>NW_010318219.1:0-1832 GCF_000700745.2 Antrostomus carolinensis
TGTCACCTGCAAACTGACTGAGGTTGCACTCAATGCCCTCCATACTAATATTCTACCCATCAACTAATGCAGGCATCTATACGCACAGCGCTCGCACCCAGTATCACCTTTAGCTGAAGGCAAGGGGCTGAAAAGCCAAGTCACTGTTCTACAGGATTAATCCTAAAATGTTCTACTGTACACTATGAAGAGCATTGGGTTATGCTAAAAGCAATTGTTAAAATGCTCATCCAAGCCACAGACATTCTGGATAAATCTAGAGAACTCCAAAAAGAGAGCTGTACTGCAGGCTACCAAATCATTGGGAAGGATTTTGGAGGAAAATCTCTACACCTGGTAGAAAACTAAATGGGATATTGGCATAAAAATCCTGATGTGAACACAGTTTTTCTGCCCCTCTACTCTGCTCTTGTAAGGCCCCACCTGGCATACTGCGTCCAGTTCTGGAGCCCCCATCACAAGAAAGACATGGACCAGTTAGAACAAGTCCAGAGGAGGCCACCAGGATGATCCGAGGGCTGGAGCACCTCTCCTATGAAGACAGGCTGAAAGAGTTGGGGCTGTTCAGCCTGGAGAAGAGAAGGCTCCGGGGAGATCTTATAGTGGCCTCCCAGTACCTGAAGGGGCTACGAGAAAGCTGGGGAGGGACTTTTCCTAAGGGCAGTTAATGACAAAACAAGGGGAAATGGGTTTAAGCTGAAAGAGGGGAGGTTTAGATGAGATATTAGGAAGAAGTTCTTCACTGTGAGGGTGGTCAGACACTGGACCAGGTTGCCCAAGGAAGTTGTGGATGCCCCCTCCCTGGAAGTGTTGAAGGCCAGGTTGAATGAGGCTTTGAGCAACCTGGTCTAGTGGAAGGTGTCCCTGCTGCTGGCAGGGGGGTTGGAACTGGATGAGCTTTAAGGTCCCTTCCAATCCTAACCATTCTATGATTCTATGATCTTGGAGCTCTTCAGGATTATCACAGAATCACAGAATGGTTTGGGTTGGAAGGGACCTTAAAGATCATCCAGTCCCAACCCCCAAATCATTCAAAACAACTTTTTCTGTGCCTGTTTTCAGTTAGCTACAGCAGTTCAGTGCAATAATTTTGACAGATTTGTCTCCCTTGTCTCAGTTCAACATGATCTCGAGGTTTACTGCAATTCCTTGTTGCAAGATGGTTTTCTTACAGACTCAGCAAAAAGGTAAAAGTTTGGGGAACAAGCCAAACAGATGCCGGTACCTCCTCCACTGACAGAAACAGCATCAGACAACCTCCCCCAGCCCCCTCCCTGCTCCCTTCCCTTGTGCAGGATTTGAGAACTGTCAACACTCCCTCGCTTCAGAAAGGAAAACATGCTGACATCCTCAGAAATTTCTAAGGGGAGTCTACTGGCAGCTAGAAGTAGAAAATAAAGGTGGGAAAGGGGGAGGTGGGGGAAGAGAGGAGTTATTTATGAGCACCTAGGAACAAGAACAAATGTCTTTAAAACATCTGGTATTTTAAGAACTCTTTCAGTTCCACCAAGCCCAGTCTTTCCTCCTTTTGTAGATCAGCCAGGTGTATCATCCAATTCATAAACTCATTAGAACCTCTACCTTAAACCACTTGGACTTTGTCTGTCTGCCTTGCAAACACCAATACATCATCCAGAACCATTATGGAAACGGGTTGATTTTTTCCAGGCACTCCAATTTACACACACGTATCTACACACAAACATGTGCATCTGATATTTGATAAAAAAGAATCTACTTCAGCATATCTCTGCTTCAAATAAAGAAGAGAAAAGAAACAATAGTCCATGATAAAGTGGGCCCATGAGAATCTAATGAGGTTCAACAAGGCC
>NW_010318220.1:0-566 GCF_000700745.2 Antrostomus carolinensis
GCAGTGCCTCTGGCCTGGCAATCTCAGTGCCTAGGGGGAAAAAAAAAGCATGTGGGTTACCTCTCCCTGGAAAAACAAACAAACAAACAAACCCACCCCAAACCCCACAAAACAGGCTTTAGGGAAGAAGGGGAGTAGAGCCCGAGCGCCGTAGCGAGGGGTTGTGACCAGGTTTGTGATTCACGTTCACACGTCACGGGACCGAACACCCCTTCTGGTGCAGACATTCCCAACCGCCGAATTGCTTTGGGTGGAAAAGACCTTTAGGATCATCGAGTCCAACCAAAAACCTGCGCTTGGAGCAGCCAACAGCGGCTGGAAACCAACGGCTTCCATGAAGGATGGGGACGGGGGTCCGGTACCGGGAGCCGCCTCCGCGCTGGCGGGGCTGCAGCTCCCCCCGGTGTCCGCCGCGCTCGCTGCACGCCCGGCCAGAACTGCAGCTCGGGAACTGATTTTCCAAATACCACGAAGTGTAACTACATGGTTATTTCTGCTCACACCCGAGAGCAGCGCGGAAGGACCAGGCTGACACAGTTCATCCCCGCCCTGGCTGCTCCCTTCTC
>NW_010318220.1:583-7089 GCF_000700745.2 Antrostomus carolinensis
GGAACGCAGGAGAAAGGAGACCTTTGTGTGGGAAGAGCTTTGCGTGAGGCTGGTGACTGGCGAGGAATTGAGCGTGTGAAGGTCATAGATGGGCGAGTTCCAGCAGGGAACATCTGGCACCAAAAGCGTCTCTGTTCTGGGGCTTGGCGAGGACATCGCTGCTGCCAGCACCGCTGAAGAGCAAACATCTGAAGGGACTGAGAGTCCTCAGCATCCTCGGTGGGCTTGGGAAGGGCAAGCTGAACAACTGCAGCCCTGAAACCCAGCAAGTTTGTACAGTTGAGGGAAAAAAACATTTCTTAGCAGAGCCCGTATGCCCAGGAAGAAAAAAAATCTATTCAGTTGCCCACTGACCTGCATTTGGGGGAAATAAATCAGCTGCACGGGAGGAGAAGGTTGGTCAGGTCTGGAAGACATCCCTCTCTCTCTCTCTCCAGGCTCTTTGGACACCTTGTTTATTATTTTTAGCATGCAGCCAAGTGCCAGGTGTGTCAGATACGGGCAGAAAAATGAGATACCTGCCCGAGAGTGCCTGCAGTGTGGATTTGTGATGCAAGGAAACGGCAGGGAAGTGCCAAGGTGAGGACAGATACAAATCATGACAGCACCTGCCCATGCGCCGGGACAAGCAGAAGCACGTGTGGGTGGTTCTGGTTTGCCTGTGTCTATTTATAGTGTGTGACAGCAGCCAAAGAGGAGAGCGAGCAGCTCTTCAGGGCTGTGAGAGCTGGGGTGGGGGTCCCACAGGACCAGGGGGAGTCTCAGCTCCGTAGGGAGCCCAGAGGAGGGAACAGGCAGGGACACAGCCACCCTCAGCCAGCACGGTGCTGGAGAACACTGACAACCAAAAAAAGCTTCAAACCAAAAAGGAGGGAACACAGCAGTAGGAGGGAGGAGATTTCTCCTGAAGTATCACAGGCAAGAGAGCTAAACCGCAAATACAAACAATTAGAAAGAAGCACATCTGTCACGTTTGTGATGCTGTCGGAACAAGAATCCATCTGGGAATAGAGCCAGCCCTGCCTCCCTGGGAGTTATATATTTTTTCTTCTTAAATATTGTATGACATCCATCTCTGTAGCTGTGCGTTGTTTGTGCTGACACGTGGGTGTGAATTTCTGAAGGCTCCCCATATTAGCAGAAGATCTATAGTCTCATTCTAGAAATTTTGCAACCAATTCTGGTTTTGACTCACTGTTTTTTTCTTCTCTCCTGAAACTCTAGAGCCGTGTAAAATAGATTCATAAAACTTGTAGGGCTTTTTAAAGTATAAGTTACTGCCTTGCCTTGCTTTTAAAAATGTACCCTTGATTTTAAGTGTTGGGATATTGTTTGCTTTTAAACAAGTGAACGCTGAAGAGATGCTATAAAGCCCTTTTTTATTTTGTTGCTTATTGAGAAAAATCCAATTATACCTAAGGGAAACGGGAATGAAGCATTTCATAAAAATGTATGATATATAAACAAACAAAGCCTCAGTCTTCAAAAGTAAGTGTGCAAAAAAGGGAAAATCCCTTCAGCTTGAGTGAATATCCTCTCTTGGGAGCACTGTGGTACCCGAATTACCGGCACGAGCCCTTCCTCAGCACCAGGAAGTCCTTCGAGTGGCATCGGCTGGCTCGGAGAGGAGTGGGAACCCTGGATCCAACCCCTGAGTCCTTGGTTGTGTCTGGTGGCAGCTCAGTGGCTTATCATGGAGGAGATCTCAGCCCAGTGCTGCCCAGCTGGCATCCCCAGTGTCACAGACCAGCCGTCCCCAGTGCTCAGCCAGGGCTGCAGGGACGTGGGGAACACGCTCCACGCTATGCCAGTGTCCAGCTGCCCGTGACCAACCCTTGCCTGGGCACCTGTCATTAGTACCAAGGTCATTATAAAGCCCAGGCAGATCTGGGTGCTGCTCCCAGCCTCCGTGAGCACCTGTGAGAAAAGCCGCTCGGCCCGCAGGAGAGCGGCTCTTGGCCGAGGGTTCCCTGCCCAGGCGGCCGGGCAGTCGCCGCTTACATCTCTTGAGCATTCTGCCTTTCAACGAAGGATGCCAAGTGCTGGAGTGAGCGTGTCAGAGCAGCTATAAAGCAGCTCCCGTTCAAAGGATGTTTGGGAAACCCTTATTCCAATCAGGCAATTTGCAATTTCAGTTGCTAAGTGTTCCCCTTCCATTCCTTGGCACTCCAGCTCCATCTGAACTGGCTTTCTCAGCACTTCAGAAAGGCTTACGTTACATTAGGTAAGATTTAACAGCCGTCACTTCTCCAAAGGTAATACAGAAATGTCTTTTTTATGACACAAGAGGGAGATTTCTCATTTGGGAAGCTGATGCTTTGTTGTTACCAAATTGACAGCTTTTGGTGCATCCTTCTTGCAACTTTGATCTAATAACTGATTTTTTTCTATGAAAAAAACCAAAAAGCAATTGTGTTGATATTTCTGATAAATGGAAGCACCTGCTGAAAGGAAGTAAAATTTGCTTCTTTATCTTTATACCTACGTATCTGTACGTATACATGAACAGAATACTGTTCTTGCCAGACCAGGATGTAAAAGAAGTAGAAAGTGGGAGCTTGTCTCTTCACCAGAGCAGGAAGAGCTGCTGTGTGTCCTGAAAACCTTTTACAGCATTTTAATTAAAGTCTCCCAGCAAAACCTTTTTCCTGCCTCTGCCAGCCCCAGCACCCTGCTTTCTGTTTCTATCGGATTGATTTCCAGGCTGACCATATTTGACAATTAGACTTTGCAATCACAATGATTTTTCCTCCTTTTTAATCAAGGGGCCTGTGATGAGAAAATAACCCGCAGCGTGTGCTGGGGGCCCGTGGTCCTTACACAGGGACCCTGCAAACCCCCCCGGGCTGGTGCACTGTCTAGCCAGGATGAGCACTCAGTAACTTTTTTTCCTTATAAATATTCTATCCAAAGGTGTTTTTCAGCAATTAACAGCCAAGGTAACCTTTCAGGGCTTTGCACCATTCATCCTCTGCAGACGGGTGCTCCCTGGGGTAAGGACCCAGCCTGGGTGTTCATCTGGGATGCACCTGGAAATGCTCTTGGTTTGGGCTGTGTTTGCTGGCTGTCAGGCAGCTGGTTTGCCCAGCGGCACAGCTCCACATCCCACATACAGCCCTGCACCCCCGTGTACAGCCCCACACCCCACATACGGCCCCACCGAGGAGCTTGTCGCATGGGGAAGCTGCGCCGCTGCTTCATCTGGAGCAGCCAGGATGAGCTGAGCTGAGCCTGCAAGCCTGTTAGTTTTGTTTTATTTCTCCCTCATGGAAACTCATTTATTATTTTACATTACTGTCTGAAGCCTCGGAGCATCTCTTCCTGCATTTAAAATAGGAGAAAACCCCCCCTCTCCCTCCGCACCATTCCCGTGCAGGGTTAGCTCTCCAGCACAGCTCGGAGAGTTGGGATGGGGTAACTTGGTCGAACCCATTGTAATGAGCAAAGCAATCTCAATTTAAATAGCAGTTAATAACAGATGCCTAGACAAGGCTTTAAGCATCCTGACACTTGATTAATTGTACTACAGCATAGTACACCTAACAGCAGTGAAACAAACACACAAACATTCAAAAGGAAGTCATTAACTCAAAAACCAGCCAGCTGGTACCCCGCTCTGGGGAGCAAACTGCTTTCACCGAATGCGTCAGTTTGTTTTGCCTTGGACCCCACTGTGGAGGAGCAGAATTCATAGAAAGGCAGGTTTGGAGCTGGGGCCTGGGCTGCAGAGCTTCTGAACCCTGAGAGGATCTCGACTTTCCTCCAGCCCCTTCCAGAAATCAGTTTTCATGAGCCTCCCCTGTATGAGACCTTAGGAAACTGCTGTCACAGGAGAGGGAATAGTGGTGGGAAGAGGCTTGATCCAGCTTTGGAAGAGCACATGAGCTTGGGGTTTTTCTGGTCCCTCTCCACGTGGTGGGTGCTGTGCAAAGCCACCTGCAAGATGGGATTTGACTCAAAGCTGAACTGCCACAGCCCAGGCAAAGCTGGGAGTCCCGGCTTTCCAGAGCTGCTCCCGTGGGTGACTCTCAGATCCCAGCATCACATTATCCAGATTATCCACTTGCATGTTCATGGAGTGTCCTCTGCCCACAGAAATTTGGCCCTGGCCTCATCCCTGCCCACTGTGTTTCTGAGCTCTCCATCCACACTAAGTCTTGCCAGCAAGAGCAAAATCCTCGAGCAGCTCCCTCTGACTCTGCGTTTCTTGGCTTTTGTCGGATCTTTCCGTGCCAGCTTTGCTGTCAGGGTAATGTGCTGAGAAGGGCTTCTCAGCAGGCAGCACCACGCCGAGGGCTTTCCTAATGGGGATCAATGGGGCAGAAAGAAAACAGCGAGGCAGCCCGAAGTCAAACACCAGGAGCAGATTTAGTTTTCCTCTCAGGCACTCGTTATTGTCACAATGGCAGTGAGGGGAAAGGAAAAAAGAAGAGTATTTTTGAAAACAAACCAACCCACACAAGATCTGGGCAGCGGTAAAACCCAAGGCTGATATTTCCTCCCTAACATATTTAATAACACAAAGACAGAAGGAAGCAGCAGGGCCAGTCATTCAATAATATTTCTTACTCTTCAGATTTGGATCTTAAAAAATTAATACAGTGGCTGGTGAAGATGACTTTCCTTCTACAGCTGGAGGAGCAGAGGTGCAGCAGGACGGCTCCAGTGAGGGGTCAGTGGAGGAGATGGAACGTGAGGGCAAGTCCTGGCTGGAATATGAACATGGCAGGGAACGGGCTAATGCGTTACAGGTACGTGTGAGAAACCTGGGAGAGACACGGGGTGACTGGTTCAGTCTGGTAGCAGAAAGGTTTAAAACTCTCTCATTAAATGTGTGTTCTTTTCCCAGAAAGCATAAATTACCCTGCGCTTCGGCAGAGTCACAGGAGCAGTGAATCAGCAGGAGGGGAGCCGGGCTCGAGCCCTCTCTCAGGGATGGAGCCCACAGCCGCCCCGCGCTCCCCGTCAGCCCAGGGCTGGGCTGGGAAAGGAAGAAATTCAAAGGGAAAGCTGCTGCCCTGACAACCTCACTGTTTCTATTTGTCAGATGAAGGAAGTTACTTTCCAGGCTTGGCTTTGTGGTGTCTGAAATGACAATTTGCTCAAGAAGAAGGAAGGATGTCGGGGGCGCGGAGGCTGCTCGATAAACCTCAGCAGCTGCTGCAAAAAGCCAAACACTCGTGTGAGGAGCATCGCTCAGACCCTCAGCGCAGAGACCAAGGGGACTGGCCTGATGTCATCGTGCACGTCAGGCTTGCTCACATTTAGGGGATTGCTTTAGAATTTGCACTCAGGCAATGCAAGTTGCAGTAGCAACCACAAACTTTATCAGTCTAATATATTAGATGATTTGCATAATTTCCCATTTGCGTGGGGCTCCTGTGTAATTTTTTTACCCCCTTGTATGATCAAATATCCCTACTTCCAGATGAAACGCATTTCGAGGTTAGAGGATTAACCTGCCTGCAAGAAGCAGCAATGCTGCCTGCTTGTTATCTACAAATACAACTCCAGGAGCCCTGCAAGCTGGAGAAATCTCAGCTCTCCCTGTTCACTGTCACAGGGAATTGCACCAGCACCGCTTCCAGGGGTTTGGGAAAGATGTCTCACACAACGCCTGCCCAGGAACCCTTTTCCCCCCTCTTTTTGTGCCTGGGCCACATGTAGACATAGATGGGGACGCTGTAGATCACTAAAAGCTCCAGTCCATCCACCCGGAGATGCAAGGTTTGATGTCCAAGGCTCCCAGTTCCCACAGGGGTGCAGCATTGCACCTTCTGCACCTTCTGGGGATGGAGCTGGTTGGTCTCTGCCAGCGTTTCCACTCCCTCTCCTGCGGGCAGAAATGGGATTCAAAGCTGCGTGGAGCAAAGCTGCTGTGGGGAAAAGAGCAGCTCTGTCGCCTGTCTGACCCACACCGGTCTTCAGGAGGGATGTGCACTGACTGACTGGACTGGGAGCTATGATAAAGCCATCCCTGCTGCTCTTTGGAGGGTACAGAAGAGATGTGTCATCCCTGCCTGCCTCAGTTTCCCCACATCAAGTACCAGGCTGGTGGTATTGGCCAATAGTGCAAGAACAAGGGCATTGCCAAAGTTGATTAACATCAGCTTGAAAAATGAATCAGACTGAGGTCCCCAGAGAGCAGATCCACACCCAACGCCCTGCTTGAGAACACGCCATCTCCACCCACATCTGTCCCCTAATCCATGGACCCATCACTCGTGTGACTCAAGGAAGCATTCAGCTTATTACTCACTCGGGGAGGGGGAACCCCTCACAGACAGCCCTACACCCCCCCGGTCAGCGAGGAGCCCCATCCACCCAGCCCGTCCTTGTCACCACCACCCTCGAGAGTGACGGAGACGAAACAGCTCTTTGTGTAACAGGAATTAATATTTAACACAGGCATCTTCACACCTGCCAGGCTGCTGGACAGCCTCCCTCTTCCTTCACAGGCAGAAAAGCCGGCATCGATCTGTGCTAAAAATAGACCCCCAAGGTTC
>NW_010318220.1:7122-10397 GCF_000700745.2 Antrostomus carolinensis
GGTCTTGCGTCTGTTGCCTGGCAGAGGCCCAAAGTATTTTTCTGGTACAAAGGGCTTTTTTTCATGCATCACCAAAGAGCAGAGCTGCTATTTTTAGCTCTAATAAGCATATTTAATTTCCTAGTGTCTCATTTCAACTCTTTTGTGCATCTAGCATTTCTGAGCACGTCCCTGGGGACAAGGCGAGGACCAGCCCGGTGCCACTGGCCAGGCTCAGCTCGGCGCTTTGCAGCTGGTCTATGAGCATCCAAAACACCAAATCCCGGGATTCAGTAAGGGACAATGTGCCAGGGCTGCCCCAGCTGTAACCCTGAGGCTCCCACCTCCAGTGGGGACTGCAGGGTCCCCTGGGCAAGGACCACCCCCCAGTGCCCCATCACTATCTGGGGCAGCAAAGCCCTCCCGTTACACAGATAATTCATCAACACAACATCAAAGGTCGCTCATTTGAAGGTATAAAATGCAGAGTAAGGCAGTTCAGAGTAATTCCCAATTGAAAAAGAGCTGCAGTAAGAGCAGGAGTGGTAGAGCCATTTCCCAATTGGAAAGACTGTGGTGCAGGGAAGAGCTGAGCCCGTGGATCTGGCACTGAGCCAGCACTGTGCTCCTGCACACTTTGCTCTTCACCAGCATCCTTCCTGGACCACACAAGACAGACAAAGTCACACCACGGGCCCCTCAGAGCTTGAGGTGGGCAGCCAGTGGAGCACAGAGAGAAAATAGGAGAATTTCTAGAAGTTTTTTTCCTTGACTTCAGGGAGGGGGGAAAAAAAAAAAAACCCAAACCCAAATCTGCAACAAAAACCTCTCAAGGAGATGGTTGGGAAAAGCTCTACAGAAAAATCCTCCCACTTGCAGGAGCTGGAGTGTTAGGAGGGACTGGGCGGTTAGTGCAGCTGCAGAGGTGGGAATCGAGGGTGACAGATGAACACAGCCTCAGGAGCCGCATCTTTTATGCCTGAAAACTCACCCTGGGAGGTGTGCGGGTCCCCTCGGGTGCTGGGCACCATCCTGCCCAGGGGGTCAGAGCAGAGAAGGAACCCCCCTGCACCGCTCCTGTCCCCGAGCCAAACCACTGCAGGGACAGGGATTTGTGAATGTTTGTGGGGAAGAAGATTCTGTGGCTAACAAATGCCATTTGGGTACCGAGAGATGCTTTTGGCATTTTCCTGCTCCTGCAAAGAGGAGTTAATGCCTTTCAGTTTCCATTCAGTTAGCTTAAAAAAAAGAAAGTAATTTCCAGCAACACCAAATGCAGCTTGCCTGCTTCAGAGCGGAGAGGCAGGAACCTGCTGGATGCAGAATGAAAAATGCCTCTGTCCTGGTTTTGCAGGGGTTGCTGTGTTTGGTGTCTCTCAGCAGAGCTGTGGCTGCCCCGACCAGCACAGGCTGGCACAGCCCTGACCAAACCCTGAACGCAAACGCTCAGCAGCTTCACGAGAAGCTCTGTAACCGCAGCGTCCCCCAGAACTCACGTCAGCTCCGGGCTGCAAATACAGATCTAACAACTCAACAAATAAACAGTATGGGCTGTTTACAGCTCATTCCTTATCCTCCAGTAATCAATATGGCTCATTAGGTTTATGAGACAATCATGTCTTCTGCTACCCTGGCCCAGAACCTCTTACTAATGCCTTGCTGATGCCAAGTAATTATAACGATGTCTTGCAAGTGAAGCAGAAACATCCAAGTAAACTGATTTAAAGCAGTTTAATCAGACTGAGTTTTCCTTGAGCTCCGTGTCTCTAACTCCGTGTTCTACCTCTAACTTTATCAGCCTGAACCTGAGCTTTATTAGATGTTCTTGTTGGGTTTCCATGCTGGGACCATGGGAGCATTCTGCTTTCAGATCCAGTGCTACATCAGGCTGTTCCTCTCTCTTTCTCCATTACCCGCCCTTTCTGCTGTACCTTCATTTCAGACATAAGAGAAGGGGAAGGAAAAAGTGAACGAGTTACACGCTGTCCCCAAAATGACCCAGGACATTGACCCCAGACATCCCCAACCTTCACCCACGTCCCCTGTGCCGCAGCTCGCTGTGCTGTCTGTGTGCCAGGGTGCCCCTCTACACACGCTGCCAGCCCCCGGCTCCTTTCCAGCTCTCTGCTCACTGGTCCCACCTTTATCCCAGCTGCAGGAGACCAGCCGGTATGTTTTCACACCGTGTTGTCATCCTTCCAACCCAAGACGACAGGATTTAGGTTAGCAGGTCATACTTTTCTTACGACAGTGGCTGCAGAAGGTCAGTGGGACATGGTTTTGGATTAGGACACGGACTCCTTCAGGAAAAGCCGTTCCTCTGCCAGCGGCTTGGCAGTTCAGTGGCTTGGCAATGAACAGGGATGCTCCTGGGACTCAGTATAATGATTAAAGTCACGGCAATTACAAGAGCAAGGCTATCAAGCAGGGGTAGGGAAGTGGCACTGCGAGCAATGCTCTTCTGCGTGAGATGTTCCTGCAGAGCCACTTCTCCAGCCCATCCCCTCACCAGGCTGGCTCTGCTCCCCACAACCAGCAGCTCCCTGGGCTCCACAGCACCAGATGTCATCTGCCCGCCCACAGCAGGGCTGTGCTCGTGCTGGGCTCTGGTGGGGAACACCAACATGCAGGTGACTTTCATCAGCCTTACATCTCCTTGGAAATATTTGATATTTTATACCCCTTCGCATCTCTGTTTCTTTTAAGGAAGCAGCTGCTCTCAGCCCTGCAGCATCTGTGGGACCGAGCTCTCCAGTCCCCTCTAGCTCCCCTCTGCCTCGTGCCCCGGTTCAGGATGGCAGGGTCCCACCAGCATGGGTTCTCTCGTGACAGCTGATTTGGGAGCAGCCGTCATACATGGGATTTGCAGACTTTCAGCAGCCTTACATCTCCTCGGAAATATTTGATACAATATCAAATGTCCCACAGATGCTGCAGGACTCAGAGCAGCTGCTTCCCTAAAAGAAACAGAGATGCAGCATCTGTGGGACCAAGCTCTCCAGTCCCCTCTAGCTCCCCTCTGCCCTCTCCTCCCTGCAGCTCCCTGGGTCACGGTGCTCCAGCTCTCAAAAGATGTTTGCCCAACGAATGGGGAAGTGTTTAATTTCATCACGAGCTGGATGCTTGGCTTAACAGCCAAGGTTCACTCTTTTTCAGCTCCTCAGAGGGCAGTGGCTCATCTACCCACTAGTAACGTTGGATCAGAGAAGGGTGGCTGTTAGCAAAGCTGAACCCGTGTCAGGGGCACTGAGAGCCCCCAGAGCCAGCTCAGGGATGAGGGTTTCTTTCCTTACGGC
>NW_010318220.1:10413-24721 GCF_000700745.2 Antrostomus carolinensis
TGGTGTCTGCAGCCCACAGTGCATGCTCCTGTCTCACATCCATCCCCCCATTCCTGGGGACACGGCTCCCGTCTCCCCCAGGCACCTCTTGCACCATTTCAGAGACACCCAGCTCCTGCCGGGCTGGTAACCATAAGTATTCTGTGATTATTGCCTTGGCAGGGCTTAAATGTTTGCTGCAGACATAAGCCTTGTCATAGTTGATTTTATTTATTGTTGTAGAAGTGTATTTCCAAATAAAACAGAAAGTGAACAAATAAACTGGGTGACAGAACTATAAACCCCACGCCTGCTCATTCACTTGAAGAAAAGCCTTCCTCAACTAATTAACCTGGGCAAGGCTTGTGCTGTTCATAAACAAGCCGTGAATTAATATCGTATTTTTTCAAACAGTCAACACAGGCCACTAAATCTTTATTGGGCAGCAAAAAAGAAATAACTCCCCTTTCTAGGCTGGGCACAACAACGAGAGGCTGAGTTCTTTAAATGAGAATTAAATATCAGAACAAGTTTTGTTCCAGTTTTGCTGCCTGCACTGAGCACATCGGACTGTGCTGAAGGAACGAGGTTTGTGTGTGTGGAAGGGGCTGAGCCGCAGCCTCCGCAGCATCGGGGACATTACAAAGGCAAACACCAAAACGCTGGTTTTTCACACCAAATCTCACACCTCTAGTGTGAGGATGGATTGTGCTGTACAACAGCCTGAGAAGCTGAGGGCTTGCTTCTGCCCTACCACCGCAGAGGTGTAGGGTAACTGAAGGTGTGTGGGTCTGGGGGAGCGGCCGCTCACCAGAGGAAAAATAAATGCTGGGAAGAGCTGGCAGAGGATCTGCGTTAGGGACAAGGGTCTGCTGGCTCCACACAAGTGCCCACGGAAGATCTCTGCAGGCTTTGCTGTAAGACAAGCCCTGTACATTTATTGCTTGTACACACATAATGGGAGACTTGAAGAAAAATAGAGAGGGGGCAGAAACACAAATCAAGGAGTAACATTTTTGAAGGAGAAATTATAAATTGCAATTTAATCACATAATCACTTTGACACTCTCAAGCAAGCTAATTTCTTCCCTTGCCTCATTTCACCCACTTGGCAAGATGAATCTTAATGAATAATGTCCTATGAATATTTAATTTTTTGATCAATTTGAATTTTTTTTCCTCATATCCTATCTGCTGGATGGATAAATCTGTTCTCTTTTCCTCTTGCAAACATACAGAGACCAACAGCTTCTCCTTTGACTTCCATCCTCCCCTGTTTTTTTTTCCTTTTTCCTCTCCTTTTGCCCACGTCATGGTCACTGCAATCACCCCTCACCCACCCTCTGTCCACTCCTGGGGCTCACCCAGAGGGTGAGGAGCCCCTCACCAGGGCATCGGGGCCAATGACACCAACATATTTCACCCCATAAACCACCTCCTGGCTCCAGAGAACTTTCTCAAACCAGGAAAACTTTGCAGACAGACAAGTAAATTGATTGCAGAGAATTGCAGATCTTTAATGCAAATTGATTATCTCTAATAGTTTTAAAGCAATGTAACTATAACTGGATTTCTTGAGCAAGAGTTTGGCATCTTCAACCTACAAGCAAATCTGGCCAAAGACACCTAAATCTGGCAACAGGAGAAGGCTCATTCTAAATGATTGACTTTGAACAACTCTAATATTAAAGAGGAGAACAAGAAGAGAGGCTGCCCTGGCGTAATCTTCATTTCTCACACATTTTGTCCTTATCCAGAGCTGGTTTCTGTGTTATTTCCCTGAGCCCTCAGGTCGCCCCAGGGGCAGAGGCAGTGCCAGGGGTTGTGACTGCACCTACACCCACCAAACCACTTTGACAGAAACCCCCTTTTTTGATCAACCAGGCTCTGTGTCCGAGGCCACCTTTGGGCCCCAGTGCCAAGGTCTGTGGAGTCACACACCATCATTGCTAGAGCACCTTTAAAGCCTGCCTCCCTGGGCCAAAATAAACTGAGAAATCTGTATGACAAAGACCAAGCCTGCTGTTTGTGAACACAGCCCTTGGAAAGCTGTTCCAGGCAAACCAACACATTGTTAATAATTCAATAATTCAGCAATTTCACAAGCTGATAACACAGGGGAGCCTCGTCTCCCCATATCCCTGGAATCAAGTGTCCTCCTGTTAGTGGCTGGGGACATCCTGGCCACTTCCTCCCTCCCTCCTTCCATCCATCCTACCTCGGCTCAAACCCCTCCTCTGCCCACAGCATCTCCTCAGAGCCGGCTCTCGGCTTCCCCTCCTCCTCCTTCAATCATCCTCACAGTTCCTATCTCCGAGTTCTTCCCCGTGACCTCTGCCTCTCCACAGCTCTTTCTCTGAAGCTTGTACTACCATTAAGTTAGTCCTGCACAGACTCTGGGGGCCAGACATACTGCCCGTCCATGAAAACTGCAGCACGGATTTATCTCAGTGTTATTGTGAAGCCTCATCAGCCTGTGTGCTGCTGCTGCTGCATGGAATTGCATCTCTCTGAAGCATCTTCACTTTGGCACCTTTGCTGCACTTCTCCTCTGCGTTCCCTGTCTAAAGCATTTTTCTTCGTTTGCACGAGCTGTGATTCTGCTTAACGAGGGACAGACACTGCACGCTGCCATCCCCAGCTAACGGCAGTCACCTCATTAGGAGGGGGGCTCTCCTTTAAACCACAGCTCCCTGCTACCCACAGACCTGAATCTTACCAGAAGGATTTTAATTTGGGATTAACCGATCGGGAAATTAAATCACTCGTTGCATCAATCTTCCCACGCTCCCTGGTACTTCATGCTCCGGAGAGCTCTGCTGCAGCACCGGGGACCGGGATGCTGCTGGGGGAGCAGGGGTGGCTGCAGCAGATAACCTCAACCCTGAAGTTTTCTCTTCAGGGGTCGCCTGCCAACAGCCAGCACTTCCCTCTAACACTTTGTTTTTAAGTTGTCTCAAAGTCTGAGTCTTTTCTGTAACTTGCATACGATTTTTGGCTGCTCAGTCCTTACACTTTAAACAGGAACCACTTCATTTTTGTCACATGTGCCTCTTCTCTCTGGCACGAACCCACCCCTTAGCATGACACTTTCTTGTTTATACAAGGAACTTTGACTCAGAAAAGCAATTCCTTGAGACTCAGCGAAGATACCTGCACATGCAACTACTTGCAAATTATCCTCACTCAAAATAATCTGGGTTTCCATGAAAGCTCCTGCTAGCAACCTGGCTCACTAGTATGTTCTCAGCACAGAAATGCAAAAGAGGTGTAGACACAGATGAAACAATTTGGTAAGACTTAAGAATCACAGCAAAGTTTTTTCATACTTTCAATACAGAAAAATATTTAACTTAAAACTTTCTTTAAAAGTCAGAACTTACTTTTTGCAGTCCAAATCCACCCAGAGCCCAGCAGAGCTCCTGCAGCCTGACAGAGCTCCTGGTGACCAAATCACCTGGGGCTGCTCTTGGCATTAGATTTATTGACTCTCCCTTCGTGTTTGGCAGCTGGTTTAAATCAAACCCAATTAATAATGATGCTCAACATTCTGCCATTGTTTGGCGTGTGGGTGTCTTATATTGTGCGATTGCTCTTTAGCTTAAAAGTCAGGAAATCCTCTATCTATGGAAAAAAAGTATCTGCATTTACACTGAGTCCCAGACACGGAACCTGATTGATGCAGTGAGTCAGCCTGGCAAGCAGGTGTGGACGTTACATTACCTGTGGGCAGGAATTCTTCTGGACTGCAAGCTACTTCCAAAAGAAATCCAAGTGAAATATTCATATGCTATAAGCATTATGTGGGAATCCCTTGTCTGAGACCAAAATCTATTCACTATACTGCTATAACAAATATACTGGTGTATACATAAATACCTGTGTGCATGTCCCTGCAGGTCCAGGCAGAAGCACACACACGTACACACACCCTGTCCTGGAAATTCTTACATTTCTTTCATTTCTAGGGCAACAGGTAATAGAAGCTGCAATGTAACAGATGCCCCAGCTGGAGAAGGCACGATACAGCCAAGGTCCCCGAAAGTCAATTACACTGTAGGAGAGGGTGACGATAACTGATGAGATTTGCATGGAAATAACTGATCTCCTGCTAGAGAGGATCACACAGGCTGTGTCGCAGACAGCACTGAAGGGAAAGGTAAAGAGAGAGGATGAGGGTACACCAGGCACGGCTGGCACAATGAGGTTTCTTTATTCCTTTGTCAGAGACAGCTATGCAGGAGACTGAGCTGGTGGAGATCTGGCTGCATCCTTGCAAAAGCCATTCATTGAAAATTAATGACAGCTTAAGTTTTCAATTAAATTTTAATTTAAAGCCTGTGACTGGTGCAAATCAGCATAGTTCCACTAGTGTCAGTGATTTATGTTAGCTGAGGATTTGGCCCGCCATCTCGAGTGCAAGCCCTGCCAAAATACACTGCAACAGAGATCCTCCGGCCAGATTCCTAACCGTGTTTAAGCCCTGAAAGGTGTAGAAAGGCGTGAAATCAGTGTGAGTCAGGCATGGCTGAAAACTCCATTAGGTGCCTGTCTGAATCTTCTGCCATTTAAAAAACCATCCCCAAGTCACACTTCGCCATAAAGGAAAAAAAAAAATCCTGCAACCCCCAAATCCTCTTCTCTTTTCCAGGAGGGATCTGTCCTTGGCACTGCTCTGGCTCCAGATCGCTGACGTCTGAGGGTCTCTGCTCCAGACATCCCTGGTGTGGCCGTGGGACGGTGTCATCTCAGCAAAACCCCACTGATTCTGTTCAAGAACAGGAATGGCTTGTGATGTACAGAGCCAAACCATCGGGTTTAAGATGCTGAGAGGCTGGAAGAGAACGAAGCAATTAAGGGGAAGGAGGGATGTGAGGCTTCTCCGCACCTTCATCTGCTCCTCTGCCCTGCAGCAAGGCAGGAGGTGAGCACTGGCTGCTCCCCCGTGCCCACCACGACAGTTGTCCTTCCAGGTGGAGGACAGACCTGTGTCACTACAGACACCTTGCATTCCCTTTTGGAGAGCTGGCCAAGAGTGATTAAAACCTGCTGAGCCTGGGGCAGTCCTTGTCCACTCAGCCAAAGCACAAGAATATTGTAAAATCCAACCTGTTCTCCAGCCCCAGGCTCTCCTACAGCCATTGAAACCAGCTGGAGGAGCAGGGAGGCTCTTCTCCCTCTCTGTCGTGCTCAACCGCCTGGAAAGAAGATCCCCAAGGAAGGGTTAAATCAATCACAACTAAATTCACTAGCCCTTTATTAACAAGTGTATCAAATTTAAATAATTAGCATTTTTATGTCCCACGCTGTATACAGGGACACCGAAGGGATCGCAGGCACTGAGCAGAGCCATATGGTCCTCTGATTAATAATGTCAAGCAGAAGCAGGCAGAGCGTTCAAGGGCAAAATTCAGCAGGTCGCAGAGGCAATGAGCTCTGACATGCCCCAGGCAGAGCCCTCCCCACGTCAGGGGGCTGTAGCTGCACGGTGGGGCAGGTGGGCTCGGTGCTGGGAGCTGTTGCAGAGCTGTTGCAGGGTTGAATGAGGCAGCTCAGAGGAGGGCAGTTTGCCTGCACTGCTTTACCTTGTGAAACAGATGAACAAACCAACCCAAACTCAGCCAAATATGTGATGAGCACTGACAGCAGCTCCATCGCTCCTCAGCCCTGCGGGTCGGGCTGCGCAGCCTCGTTCGGGGCTGGGGCCAGCGCCAGGTTCTGCTGAAGTTAATGAGGGTCTGTGTGCACAAGGATATCAGGAAAACAATCTGAATTAACTTTTAAATGGATTAGTTAAATTGAATTAAATACCTTTGTAGACACTTTTGTTTAGAATCAAGGTAGGCTAACTTAATTTAGTTTATTTCACCTTAATTCCAAGTAACACTGTAGAAATGGAAGTTTAAAGCAACACCCGCCGGGATAGCAGCGAGCGGGGCAGCGCCACGGAGGGAAGGGGCCTGGAGAATTACAGTGTTGGCTGGAAACTGATGCCAGCTGACATTATTTTCAAGGACAGAGAAAGACAATTCCTGCCCAGCTTCACTTGCTGCGCAGAACAGTAAGGACAGCCATGCAGCTCTTACCCTTGTTTTTTTTGGAAGAATTACAATGCAGCTAAAGTATTTTTAGTAAGACCTAAATTAAATAGTCAAAATATTTGAGGCTGATGTTCATCAGCAGGTAAATTCAGAATACAGGACAAGAAAAGCAGCTGTGCATTATTTTTCCGAGTAATTATATTTGAATCTCTGTGGTACAGAGAAGGGGAAAAAAAAGAGTAAATTATACAGAAAATGTGTTCAAAAAGATTTTAATGTTATTACAAACCTTCATTGTAGGTTTGATCATTAATGTATGATCAAGCATGTAAGTGAAAATCTTGGGACCCGTGGGTAACATATCGATTCTGGCGGACATTAAAATTTCTATTTGATGCTTAAGCAAAATCTAATCTGACTTCTGATTTTGCAAAATATTTTAGGGTAATTAGACGTGTTTGTGCTTTATTGATTCTTAAAATGAACATAAGCATGTGGGGAATTGTTAACGCTCTGGATTGAAGAAAACGAGACTCCTCGCTTTGAGAAAGTTCCTGCAATTAAATCACCTTCTGCTAATATGTCCCTCATTATTCTGGATGGAAATGAATGCAGGAAAAGCTAAGGGACTTTAAAATAATAACAACCATAAAAGTGAAGCTTTAGGGCTTAAATGAAAGTTTGGTTTCTTGTACTTTTGCTGATGGTTCCCACAGGCCTTTGGATAAATCTCTCGTCTGGAGGATAAAACCTCAAACAGCCCCTGCGCGTGGGGGAGGCAAAGCAGCAGCTTCACCATCATCATCTCCCTTCCCTCTGCTTCCAACTGGGGCAAACTGGGCAGCACTGGGCAGCACCCCCCACCAGAGCCCTTCCCTGACACAGCGCGTCCTCCTGCGCTGGGTAAGTTAATACAGTTTTTATGCCAAGGGGGGTGGAAGGACGCGGGGTTTGGAGGCAGAGGGGTCTGGGAGCATCGTGCCAGCCCAGCTCGGCCATCAGGCAGCACATTGCCCTGAGCAAAGAGCCACCGAGCTGGGGGCAAACGCCGCGGGCAGGGCTGGCACCCACGGCCCGATGCACCCAGCCTGGCTGCTGTCCCAGCCCAGAGCACCCTGTGCGGCATCTGCCGAGGGAGGAGATCACCCAGCGATGTCCAGGGGTCCTGCCCGTCCCTCCTCGAGCCCCAGGGACACTTACTGCTCCGCTCATGTTTGCTGCCTTTTCCCCAGGCGTTTTGGATGCCTGAGGCCAGTGTATGAAGCTCACACAGAAAACCCTGACACCTCTGCAGAGCTGCCTCACCCGCGGGGGAACAGAGAACCAGGAACCCAACCCTGGGGACCACAGCCCCATGGGTGCCGATCACCCCACAGGTGCCCACAGCCCCACGGGTGCCAATCACCCCATGGGTTCCCACCACCGGGTGCCCACAGCCCCACGGGTGCCAATCACCCCATGGGATCCCACAACCCCACGGGTGCCAATCACCCCATGGGATCCCACAACCCCACGGGTGCCCACAGCCCCACGGGTGCCAGCCAGCAGCCATCCCTGCTGCACCCAGTGTCACCCACTTGCTCCTTTGCTGTTCTCAGGCTGTGCTGGAGGAAGCAAAGGGTGAGCAGGTCGGGGTCCTGAGCCACTTTGAGCTTCTCTGCACCACTGCTCATGCCAGATCTCCAGGGGTCTTGTGAAAGAAAATGCCACCTTCCAGTTTTACCAACAATAAGGCTTCGGATCTGGTTTATCCTGAGGCTGGAGAGGGCAGGCAGTGCCAGGCTGTGGGGACGAGCATGGGTGAGCCAGGCTGATGGATGCAGAATCCAGGGTCAGACCTGGAGTCAACAGACATTTCATTATGGCTGGGAGGGGCCCATCTCCAGTTTGCTTATTAATATGATAACAAATAATCTTTCATCCCAGAGACAGAGGACTGGTCCTTACCCTGGCTGTGAGTCAGAGCACAGCATAGAGGCCATTCGTATTTTCTCCTCTTTAGTAAGCGTGTGAGACTCCTCCAGATACATATTGTAGCCAGTGCTGTGAACTCCAGATGAAACATTTTGGACAGAAAATCAATAGCAGGACACGTGTATTCCCACCCTGAGCTACAGCAGCGGCGCAGCGTGCCTCCATCCGCTCCCACCCCGCGTTCATCCCCCAGGCCTGGCATCCTGCAGTGCTGCATCAGGTTCACATCCAGCACACAGCAAACTCAAAGTCATAGATTGCAGAGGCAGAAGGTCATGATGCAGTCAACTAGTCTGTCCTCCTGCACAAGCATGCCTGGAATAGTGTCCCAATGTCACTGTCTGCCTTGGGAGGGTAAGTCCAGCCAGGTCCAGGCTCCCTGATCCCATGAGGTGGACTGGTATTAAACTTGGTGCTGAAACCCCCCGGGACCAAGGGCTGTGCTGTGGGATGCACGTGGGGCCACGCTCTGCAGAAACACCCCCAGCCCCATGAGCATCCTCCTGCAGCAGCAGCACCTCATCACTTGCTCCCTGCTGACCCCATGGGATGTGGCAGCTCGTCTGGGGGCTGGAGGCTGCAGGTCCCACTGAGGACACAGCCCAGACCCTGGAGCTCAGGGGACAACGTGCCCCAGGAGCCAGACCCGTATCCACTTTGCAGGGCGCGTGCTCCAAGCGCCGGCTCTCTGCAGGGTGTGAAAGCTGCTCTAAACACACCGAGGGCCGGAGTGCAGGCGGTTTGAACAGATGGCTGAGCACCGTTTGCTGCTGGAGCCCGCGGGGCCCCGGCTGAGCCTTTCTGTTCACATTTACTGCACTTGCTGTTCTTCATGGTGCTGCCGAGACGGTCGCACACGCGTGTGCACAGAGCCCTGAGCTACACGCGACTGCGCGGGGCGGCTGTGCCCCCGCCCTCCTGGCACAGCAGGTTAAATGGAGTCATAAATAAGCAATAAGCAGAGACAAGTGTCTGATTTATAGGCGAGCTCAAAGGAAAAGACGAGCAAAAGCAAGGTCACATCCACGGTTAAGCACATCCCTGACAGAGCTCTCTCCTCTCTGCTCCTCCCCTTCTCCTCCTGCCAGGTCTGGAAAGCACCAAAACTGAATTTTTATCTGCACGTCTCGCTTCAGCTGCCTCTGCAATGTTCAAACCAGCCCATTTGCTTAAAATCTGGGTAGTTTTTCTTAAGGCAATGCCATGGCGGGCTGATGGCTGCAGCCACCGGCTTCTGGGCTCTCCCGTAGCGTGGCAACAAGTGCTAAGCAACGTGGAGCTGCGATCGGGACTTTGCTCTGGCTTTTATCTGGTGAGGGACCAGTTATTTAAGAGCTGATCTCTACACAAGCTCCTGCCCCTCGGCAGGGCTGACAGCGGTATTACTCATCTGAACTTGCTTGAAGTGGATGCTCATTTAAAAAAATATATATCTCCTCACTCCGGCAGGCAGTATGTCAATAAGGGAAGCCCACTTTAATCCACATTACTCTGCCCGGGGTCCTTTGTCAGGATTAGAGCTTGTGATTTCCAGCCAACAGCTCCTCAGGGGAAGAGGCTGCTTTGGAAAAAGGGGGGTTCGCCTGCACTGAAGTTTCTCTCCCCATGGGGTGGGCTGGGGGCTGCCAGCACCGTGTGTGGCTCCCAGGGCTGGGGTGGATTCCCATTCCCGAGGGCAGTGCTGTGCTCCTGGGGTTGGGATGGATGCCCATTCCCGAGGGCAGTGCCGTGCTCCCAGGGCTGAGATGGATTCCCATTCCCAAGGGCAAGGGCAGTGCCCACGCAGCTCAGTGCCAAGGCATCCTCCTGTGCCCAGGTGGGCATCCCGGGATGCTCAGCCCTGCCAGGACTGTCCCCTCTGCCGCTCTCCTGCCCAGCGCAGCCGTATCCATCCAGGACCCCGAGCTGCATTTACCATCAGACTGTCACTGCAGAGCAAGAAAGGAGAAAAACTTCCATCAGGCAGGAACGCAGGCTGGGCAGGAAAACGTGCCTCAGAAAAAGCAGCACCTGAAAGACACCTGTGAAGACAGGCTGCTATCTCCTGTCTTTTTGCTCTCTGTCATCACCTGCAGCATTAAATACAGGCAGGGGGCCAGAGATAGAGGGGAAAAGGCAATGATGCTTCCACATGACATACTGAATTTTCTGTCACTTGGTACTAAATAAGCCACAGCAGATTTAAAAGCAGTGTGATTGCTGAAAAAAATAACCTTAATAAAGTGGGTATAAATAACTGTATAGCAGCATGTCTGTGTGTTGGAATTGTTTATGCAGGTAAAATTTAATAGCAGAGGTGTGACCACATTTATAACAGAGTAATCAGTGTGTGGTTGCACAAACCTGGTGTGTTTGCTCACAGGAGACAATCTTAATGTCTTTTAAGAAGAGTCATTAGATTTAAGTAATAGCCAGCACCCGAGTACGCTATCAGGCAGATATAGAACAAATCAACATTTATTGCCAGGCAAAAAGTAGAAAACCCAATTCCTCAGAAGCTAATAAAAATTTTACAATTTTTTTGAAGCAAAGAAGTGCAGGGCTTATTACTTTGTAGACATCTTCATGAAAACTGGAGCAAACCTAATCTAGACAAAAACAACAGCTGTGAGGCGCAATGGATTTGACCAAGATGGATGCCTCAGAGGTATGATATTCATTAGCTCACTAATTCCAAATGGTAAACAAGGTTTAATTAATTTTTATTTCAAGCTCCAATGGTCTGTTGGTCACACATAGGTGTGCGCCTGGGATGCAGCGTTAATAACTGAGCGTTCAGCTGCTGGAGGAGCAAGGGTTTCCTGAATAATTTTGCATGTTCTGTTGACATTGCTGCTGAGAGAAGTTTCAGGGACAGGAGAGGGGGAACATTCATCTCATTCATCAGAGATGAGGGGGAACAGGGAGCCAAGAGAAGGATTCTCCTTTTTTAGGAAAACTTGAAACACCCCAGCCAGGTCACTGAAGGGCTGAGGATGTGTCTGGGTTAATGTCCCTTGTTGTCTCTCTGTGATGTTACCTGTGCTGTGCTTCCACTCAGGAAAGCTCAGCTTGTGACCATGACACTCTGGGCGACTGGAAAACTCAACACAGAGCAATCTGGAGAGAAGTTAAAAGTGAAAGAAAAAAAAAATAAATCTGTTCCAAGCTGCTGCTGGGGTGAGGTGGGGAGATGCCTGACCCTTCAGTGGGATGGGGAGCAGAAGGGAGCAGGGTTTAACAGTAGAACAAGAACCTGCCAAGGAACCATGTTCTGTTTTTAAGGGGTCTCATTTCTCAGTCTTTGTGATTTTAAAAAAATAAATTCATTTATCAGTAAGTTTTTGTTCTCTATATCTCAGAAATACAGATCTATACAGACTCCTCTATTTCTCCTCTATTTGCATCCCAGCAATAATATGACTGATAATTAAATTTCAAACAGTGACCAAGTGAACTCCAGTCTGCCACAGCTGGGTCTGCACCGAGCAGGTACCAGAAGCAGTTCTGGTTAATAACGGGCTCTACACGCTGCTCTGTGGAACCCCAGCACACCCTGTGTCTCCTCCAGCTGCGGGACCTCTCTGGGCAGGAGCTCAGCACAGCCGAGCCGGGGGCTGGAGGCGAAGGGGGTCTCACCGGGGCTGCTTCCGCCGTCTCTCCTGTGTTTGGGAATGTCAGCATCACTCATTGCTACTGACACGAGAAGGGCTTTTCTAACATGAATCACTGGTCATGGCCAGAAAAAATGATGCTGAGACTGTTTGATTTATTACTAGTATAAAAGAAACACAGCACCAGGATTGTGGCAGGAGTTTCATTGCAATGGGAGTGGTGGAAAGAAGAATCATTTTGATTATTTTTTTTTTTCCCCTCCCAAGATCTAAACCTGTAACTGAATGTTTCCACCCCGAGGCAGATTTCACAGTGGAGGTGTTAGGCTTGTAAACTGTAATTCCTCTGCCCCACTACAACACAAATGGAAAATAACCCAGCGTGCAACCCCAGAGCCCAGCACCAGCCCCTCCCGGCAGGTACCAGAGCCAGGGACTGTCGGTTACTGCTGATCAGCTCCTTGGTGGGGAATCTTCCTGCCAACACGTGCAAATCAAAGCCCCACAGCCCAATTCCACATTAAACAGACCCAGCTCTGCAGCACAGAGTGACAACTGAGGAAAGGACCAGGCTTTGTACCAAACTTCTGTGGATGGATCACTAAAACATCCCAGGAAATAATTTGCTCAAATATTTCAGTGTTAATGGAACCACTGGTGCATTTATCTGGGACGGGTGGGACACGCTGCATCACAAACACACTGGCGAGGGGTTTGGCTCCAAGTGGCTGTGGAATTGTTTCCTGTCGCCTCGGAGCAACACTAGGACATGTGCTTGCTTTGTACTCGAGAACAGAAAACATATTTAATTCAGGCTCAAGGCAAAGTCACGGCTCACAGCCCTTTGCTGTGCTGCTGAATTTGAAACCAGCTTGCAAAACCATTCTCAAAATAACCTTGCGAGTGTCTTTTATCCAGAGAACTGTATAAAATATTTTTGTTCAGTGACAGAGGTGCAAAGAATTTAAATGTCAACACTTTCCCCAGAGAGAGGGGACAGCTTTTGGGGACTGTTTCCAGCATGACTGCACTGGACCCCAGGAGGGCTGCGACCGGAGGGCGGCAAAGACAGAGCGTGGCTGTGCTCGTCCTCGCCTTGGCAAGACGTGGCCGTCCCCGCAGCAGGGTTACAGTGCTGCTATGAGAAAAACCATCAGAGTGTATAAAAAACCCAAGAGCTTTGCTCTGGGATTCCTCTCACTATCACTGCAGTTACCTGCACACAGGAGTCACCAGGAGGCTCCACAAGCCGGTCCCCCCAATCCTCCCTGCACCCCACCGATTCGCCTTTCACCAGCTCACCAGGAACTGGCCACAGGGTTTTACACGGGGAAGCTTTGTTGACAAATAACCAGAGCTGGAAATATACTCTAACAAAGCACAGCAAGAATTTACTACAGTCACTTTCCACCCCCCTCACATTGTAGATGTAAATATATGCACTTAGAGAATGATGATGTTTTGGGTAACAGTGGATAAATAAACAGGACGGAAGCTTTGCATACCTTATGCAAAAGAATTTGCTAACTGCAACATTTCCAGTTTCATTTAAAAATAAACAAGTCATTGGAATGAAGCCTATACCCTAAAACCATAGCTTTGCATTTCCAAGTGCTATGGCTGTAATGCAATAATGAATATATTTGTCTTCTTCAGACTGTCATCCTATTAGTTGCTGTGTCTAACATAATCTGCTTTCGGCTAACATCTATCATCACACACAAATAGAAGAATTGAAATGCATTAAAAAGAAAATTGATTCCCTTGCATGCCCCTCTTTGTCTGGTTTCTTCATTTGCCTATTAATAGCACTGTGCAATTAATTATGTACAATTTCAGGTACAATCCTTCTACCCCTGTGGAAGGGAGTTGATGAAGTTCTGCAGACGTTTCCAGCCTGGAGGTAATATTTCTCCTCCTGAGCTGCGCTGTGGGTTTCTGCTGGGACCCAGGTCACACACGGTGTCTCGGAGAACACAACAGCACCAAGGAACACGCAGGACAAAAACTGTTTGCTTAAAATATTCAGGACAGTCCTGATGAATAATGGATACATCCACAGAAACAGCGCTCGACCACACACAAAACAATGGTTAAATTAATCAGGTAATTTAACAGCGAGGAGTAATTTGACATCTCATGTCTCACTGGCGCTACTTCCCCAGCTCTCCTCCAAGCAGGCTAGCCGAGTCTCGTCACCACAGGCTGGAGTGTCTTAATGTGAGGCTTTTAATTATCCTTAGATCAATACTTCTCATCAGCCCTGAGAGTAACCACAGCACGAGCCCTGGAGTCACAGGTACAGGCTCTTGGAGCGTTGAACTGATCCACCTCCACCCAGAGGGACGGCAGGGAGGGACTCGCTGTCCCGGGCTCTGGAGGAGCCACCGGCTGGGCTGGGGGTACCACAATCCCCCCCAGACCCCAGCACCATGCTGCCCTCACTGCACCCTCCCACCTGGATGAGGATGGTCCAGAGCAGCTCCTGCTGTCGTCCCACTGAAACACCAGGAGTGCTGACAACGTGGTTATTTTTCACATTGAGAGGGACGTGAATTATTTACAAAGCTCCCAACCGGATCGTGCCTGGCACGTGCTGCTTCTCCCTCTCCTGTCTGCTCTGAAAACAGACGCATCCTCCCACATGGCTTTGGGCACCGGCAGATCGTTTCCCCTGCCCAGAGCACACCGGGGCCAGATCCTGCTGGCCCAGCACCAGCC
>NW_010318220.1:24761-53615 GCF_000700745.2 Antrostomus carolinensis
CCCCAGCCCCATGCCTGGCCGAGCTGCCATCCCAGCCGAGGAGCACGATCAGAGCTGATGAGTTTGAGTTTGGCCTTGGGCACCCACCTCCCTCTCTGTTATGTTTATTTTTTTTGGAGCCTTTCAGCCCAGGGTGCTTGTTGCTCCTCCAACATCAACAACATTAACAAGCTCTGGCATCTCATAAATTTTCTGTAGTAAAACAAAGAGAAACAAATAGGAAAACAGGTTTCAGTGGCACAAGGGTTTTGGTGCTTAGAATTTTTTCCTCCCTTTTCCATATGTTGGGTTGTGCTGTGAGCGGCCCCTTTTATCCTGCTGCTGTCTCACTGCTGCAGCCAAACTGTCCTGGACTGCGTGGTGTGAGCTCACATACAGTCACCTTGGCTTTGGGTAGAAAAAAGGCTGAGATAAAATGAGATCTGATTAAAAAAAACAAACAAAGAACCAAAACAAAACAAGATCCAATCTCTTCCAATCTAGGCAATTCTGTGATAAAACTGTTATGAGCTCAGAAATAATGAGGTTAATCACCTATCTTTTAATTTTCACCTGATTCCAGAGATGAGCAAGAGAAGCTGGATGGAAAGTGGAAAGTTTGTCTCTGTTCTCCTGCCCTTCTCTGCCAGAGCAGCAGCCTCAGCAGAGCCAGGAGAGCTGCCCAGCCCCATGGAGGGGAGATGGGGAGAGGAACTGGCTGCTCCACAGCGTCAGCCACTGGGCTCACACCAGTGCCTCAGTTTCCCCTTTTCAAAAGCATGTGTAATAATAACTTGTAAGAATAATAAAAATCTTTGGCGATGCCGAGTTTAGAAGGTGGGAAGTTAAAACCCCGAATTGTTCATCAGTGTCACAAAAACTTTGTCAGACCGGTCTCTGCTGTGGCTGGGCCCTCTCGACACTCCCTTCCTTGCTCTCAGTAACGCTTTGCCAGTGCTTAAGATATAAACTGGCTTGCTTTAAGAAATGAGAAATCTCTTGCCTCTGAGCCCAGGTTCTGCTTGTGGAGTGGGGATGGAGCTACTGGAGATACAGAGGATTTTCCCTTTCAATCAAGCCTGGAAGCGCAGCTCCTCCAAGGTGCTGTTAGAAATGGCAGAAGGATGAAGCAGCCACCAGCCATTCTCTCTTTTCCATGCAAATTGATTCGCTTTAAATACACATCTCGGAGCATCTCAGAGACACTTACACAGGCTCTCCTGGAAAGCTCATTTCGTTCTCGGGAGCTGGATGTCACTGCAGCAAGACAAGCACGAGCTCCATCCTCCCTGGGCTCGCGGGCAGTGGCTCAGATCAGGGGCTCCTGAGGACCCAGCTGAGGGGCCCAGCTTCTTCTGAGCACTTTTAAAAAAATCATCATTTAAAGCCCGAAGGGTTAATCACCTGATCCTCTCCCTATTTATCTGCGGCTGGTTTACTACAAATGAAGAAAAATAAGTACATACTGCATCACCCATCATCATCTATCACATTAATACAACAGCAGAGGGTGTCTGCAGATCTACTGCAGGCATCAACTGTTTGTTGTGAATCTTGTTACCCCTGAGATTAGCACATTTCTTGAAGTAATGTGATTCTGGGAGAAAAGTTTATTTCTCACTGATCCAGTAAAAACAAAATCTGCGTTCCAGCTATGAAAACTTTTTGTTTAATGCTTATGTTATGCTACAAAGAAAGGGGAAAAAAAATATCCAGAGGAAAAAATCCCATTTTGGGAAGATCAGAAATGAACCCCCCAGCCCCTAAGCTGTGATTTATCGACCAGCTGAACCCCGGGACAGCTCCACTTTGACTCATCCCAGGTTTTTATGAGCACACTAAAAGCAAACATTTCACAGCACAGTCATGAATCCTGGCGCTTGGGAGACAGACTGTACAGCTCTGTCAGGTCTATGGGTTCAGAAAATAAAAACATCTGAAATAGCACATCTGATTAAAGAGAATAAAACCCCACATACATGAAGAGACATTGAAAAAGCCAGAGACTGGCGGTACTGCGGTGCTCAGGAGGGGAACAGGGATGGACATCGCAGGGAATACACCAAAGAGTTTATCATTAAGTACTGAGCCCAAGAATATGAATATAATGACAGTTTTAATGTAAATGATGCACTGACACCAATCAGACCTCATGTCAGAACTCTGCCACCTCATCCCAGGCATCCAGTGTGCCCGTTATTTCACCAGTAACATGCACACGGGAGGGAATGGGCAGAGCAATTCCTGGGTGCACAGTAATTGGTTTGAACAGGATTTCTCCTGCCCCAAGGGAGACTGAAGTCACAAATAAGATAAGGCACATTTTAAAATTAATTCCCATGTAATTGTATAATGTGCAAAGGGAGCACGAGCACCAACAGATCGTTTCTCCCACAGTTGTTCGGAGGGAACCAGCGCTGAAGGGACACAGGTTGGGAGAGCCTGGAAACCAGACTGGCCCAGAGCAAGAGGAGCTGTTGGACCAAGGGACCGAAGGGCTCACACAGTGTTACACAGCAGCAGCGAATCTCTCATGGGCAAAGAGATGCCTCCTTTAGCAAAAGAACAACGTTAATGGGAATTTATATTTCCTGGTAGAAGAAACTGACCTTAATTATAGTCAGAAACTGGAGGTGAAAATGGGAAACATTTCTCCACGTGTTAGTGTGTCATCCACCAAGGGAGCAGCCCCTGTGCTGGCTGAGGATGCTCTTGCCCCTCTCTGGGTGGGCACAGCCCAGGGCAGAGCCAGCAGCACGGAGCAGCCACACAAGCCCCAGCTCTCAGCCCAGCCCCTGAGCTCAGACCCCTTCCTTGAAGGCTGGATAAATGGATACAAACCAAGAAGATGGAGAAGGAGCTCTGTATAAGGCAGCCTTGGCATTATTAAGCTTATCTTGGGAGCAAACAGAAAACAAGGGAGGGAATGTCAATTAATTTGAGTGCAAGAATCCCCTGGCACGGATGGGGGGATGGCAGGAGAGCAGCCCGGGGGGCAGCACCAGAAGGAAATGGATTTTTCTGCACAGACCCAGGAACTTGAGGCCCTTTTCATTTCTGTTTGTTTAAGGATTCTGTTCAGTGTAGAATGATTTGGGCCGGATGAATCCTGTCGTACAGAGCAATAACTGGTGCTCTGAACAAAGAGGGAAACTCGGTGGGAACAAACCAGCCCGGGCTGAGCAGTGCTGGGAGGTGAACAGACTCATCCAGCGCAGCCTCCACCGCGCTGGGACCCGCTCCCAGCACAACCATCCTCCTCCTCTTCCTCTAAATCTTGTAATTGCCAGGAGGGGGGACCTGGGGCTGGGCACAGCCCTCCTGCCATGCTACCAGAAAGTTCTGGGCTTGACTTTGAGCTTGATCTATAGCAGGATCTTGGGTCGGGGCTGTAGAGGAGCTCACAAATAACGCACGTCTCGCTGCCTGGCACAGCAGGTAATTGATCAGCTGGGAATCGCACGCACACATCGAGGATGAACTCATTTAATTCACTCCCTACTTGCCTCTGAGTAACCACTCTGCTTTCAGAAGTGCTGTCTGCATCTGGAAAATACATGATCAGGGACAGAAGGCAGCTAAAGCTCATTTCACTCATTGTCATTAAATCCAAGTGAACAGAGAGACGACTCTGCTTGGATTTCTCCTGCATCTAGTGCTCTGACAACGGGCAGGTATCACAGTCAGGCACTTCACCCGACTGATGCCAGAGAGAGGATCCCTTGTGCTGGCCCATCCTCCTCAGAGACAAGGTGCTGGGAGATGGATGAGGCTGTGACCTGGGGGTTCATCAACCAGGCTCATCCCTGCTGGGTGCTGCTCCTCCTTCTCCCCAGCGTAGCTGCATACTGACCAGCAAGGAAGGGTACAGTGACCAAAACCTGCTGAAATTCAGGGGAAGGTTCTTGCAGATGATGTTTCAGCAAAACCTGGATAAAAATGCACGTGTGACACATGCCACCCGCCGCTCCTGGTGTTGCTCTCAGGGCTCAGCTCACTCCCCATCAGCCTTTTCTACGCCCAACTTCAAAGACACTTTTCTCTCATTACAGTGAAGTGCTGGGAGTTTTTGTTCCTGTTCCTTGTTTAGACCCTACATGGCTGGTGGAAGAAATTTTAATTAGAAGCTGTTCTGCTTTTATGTCCAACATGCTTCAATGAGAAATACATCTTTCTGATGCTGGAATTGCCTACTTAGTATTTCTTACACCCTCTAAGCAGCTGGTGCAAGGCAGCACTCGAATTAGGAGAGGGAGCTGGATAGAAACCATGTGCTGTGGCCACAAAATCCTCTGCATCTCTGTTAACACTACTAATTATAGCAGTGGTTGGATTCCAGCTGATGCCCCAGGAAAACAAGACTTTAGGCCTAGGGATGAGGAAAATGTGCTAAAACCTCCCAGACATCTCATGGGTGCCTCACTGCCTTCTGCAACCAGGGTTTCATTTAGTGACACTGGAAAATGTCTCAAATAAAGGATTGTTCCTCTGCTGAGCCAGGAGGAGAGATCTCAAATGAGGAGGAAGCATCTTCCCAAACCTACATCCCCTTTGACCATGAGATGTACAGACACGGGCTCAGCCACAACGCTGCTGGGTCAGCACGGCTGCAACCCCGAGCTGGGCAGGGCAGGGCTGTCCCCAGCTCTCAGCAGCGCTGGGCAGGAGCAGGGGCTGGATCACTCCTCTTGGATTGGGGAAAAAAATAGACATTCTTGTCACTTGTGAGCGATGTGGTTTATTGTGCTCCCTGCTTTGCGGTCTGTGAGGGGAATGATTGTTCACAGCACGGAGAAGAGCGTACAGTCTGGCAGGAAAGGAAATGCTGGGGAATGGAAGAGAATGAGAAATAAGAAGGAGAAGCAGCTGCCCCAGGTTCAGGGCTGCTGAACTGCCTGTGGGCTCCCAGCACCAGCTCCCCTCTCGCAGGGAAGGTGGCTCCTTCCCCTGTGGCCCTACAGAGAGCTGGGAGAGGCTTTGGGCTTCACTTGTGGCTGGTTTACCTGCAGCATCTCTGCAGAGTCAGGGCTGACCCCTGAGCAGGCAAGACCAAGCAAATTCTGGCTGAGGCCAAAGAAATAGCATTTTTTCCCCTCTCTCTTCTCAAGTGAGCTGTTAATAGTAAGCTGCAAAATGGACTCCTTGCCCCTTTCTGAGATCAACCTGTGCAGCTACGAGCTCCTTCCCTGTGTCAATCCTTTACCTGCAGCATCTCTGCAGAGTCAGGGCTGACCCCTGAGCAGGCAAGACCAAGCAAATTCTGGCTGAGGCCAAAGAAATAGCATTTTTTCCCCTCTCTCTTCTCAAGTGAGCTGTTAATAGTAAGCTGCAAAATGGACTCCTTGCCCCTTTCTGAGATCAACCTGTGCAGCTACGAGCTCCTTCCCTGTGTCAATCCACAGGGCTCTGTGGGAGCTTTTGGGAGCCCCCATCCTGGACCCCAGGTTCACCCCACCACCGACCACCCATCAAATGCCATTAGAGGCAGAAATGTTGTCAGGCTGTGTACAGAAACATAGATATTTAAGCTGAGAAACTACTTAATGAATTCAGAGCAACACCTTGTGACATTTCCCCACAAGACTTTAGTGCTGTTTACAAATTCTGAAGAACACCTCGAGTCATTGCTGGCACAGACTTATGATTTATTTTAAAGAAAAATGGGTCAGAGTGTGTGGGTCTGTGTTTAATGTGAAAAGGGATTTGGAAATGAAAACTCAGCTGGCATGAAAGATTGCAGGGCAAATGTAAAAGCAGTAAAGCATGTGGGTGGTCTCTGAGCATGTAATAGGATATTTGTAAGGAAAAGAAACCTGCAGGATTGTAAGCTTTAATCAGAAAGTTCCTTTTACCCAATCAATAACATAATTGTAATTTTCCAAAGCAAATTGCCTCTTCACTCCCATTTCTCAAGGAAAGAGAGGCACAAATGGGACAAGGACAGAGAAATAAAAAAAGACAAGCAGCAAGTTTGCACACGTGTGTGCGTGTGTCTGAGGCTCTCCTTCCTCAGAGGCAGAGGTCCTGCTCTGCAGGACCCCCCAGACCTGGATGAGCAGCCCCTGACAGAGGAGGGTTCTCTGCTCCACCACAGCTCTCTCACTTCCCACACGCCGCTTTGTGCACTTGCCAAAGGACGTTCTGGAGCAGCTCGAGTGCACTGCAGCAGCACAGGGAGAGGTGAGGGCTCAGGAAAAGGCTTTCCAGGAGATGGAACAGGGAACACAACAGCTTACTGGAAACGAAGCGGGTGGTGGAGGTGGTGGGGTCATGGGTCTTCTGGAGGTGGGGGGAGAGCAGCATCGAGGTGGAGCTGGCAAGAGCCCAGCGAGGGGGAGAAGGACCCACGGGGACGGAGCTGGCAGTGCCAGGACAGGAAAATCATTGAATCAAAATGCAGATAATGGCCAGGGGGGTTATTTCTATCCGAGAAGACTGACCACTAACCCAGCTTCCCGAATCTGCCCAGTAGCATGAAAGCCCAAATTACATTCCCAGCTGCTTCATCAGAAGTTCCAGTGTATCATCTTGAAAGCTAATTAATCATTATCCAACTCCCTTGTACAACACTAAGCCCCACCTTTTGTTTCAACACTTAAAGAGTGGAAGCACAATTTATTTTTCAAAATTCTGAAGAAACACTTAAAGATGAAAGGCTCACAGGAGTATCTATGTCTGCATCACCATTCCTTAGCAGCTCTCATTATTCAATGCAAAATAGAAGATACCACATTTTAATTGCTATAGATTAGCGTAAAGAGTGTCAGGCAGCGAGCGCATCCTTGGCTCAGACTCATTACCGGGCTCCATCTCCCTTTTGCCTCACAAGGGTGATTTCTTCCACACTTTTATCAGTATACACGTCAGCTCCAACGGAAAAGATGATAGAGGCATGAGGGGTCTGCTTTTTTTTTTATCTTTTAGGAAATAAAACACTTCAATAAGAAGAAAACATAACAACCATCAGATATTTTGGACTTGAATCAAGCAAGGAGCATTAGCACAAAGGTTGATGCTTAAGCTGGGATGGAAGTAGCGCAGACTGGAGGAAGGGTAACCCCAGCAGAGTGTGGCTCAGATCATTAGAGGCATTAACATGCACCAAAACACAGTAATAAAGGTCTGAAGCCCCATCACCGGCACAGGGACACAGGAAGGGAGGGCAGAGTCCCCTCAGCAGCGTGTGCCACTGCTGGGCCAGGGGCTGGAGGGACAGAGGGACCACCCCAGGGGCTGAGCAGCAGGAAGAGCAGCACATGGGTGAGGATCCTTCTCATCTCTCCTCCACCCAGACAGCACAAGCTAATTAACAAGAACAACCTTTCTCAACATCCACCTGCACAGCACCAAGCACATTTGGACTGTAACCACAGAAGGAGATTCCCTCTCTCCTTTTCACAGCAGAGATATTCCAGTGTCAACTAATTACTAAATACTTCAGTATCCCTGTAGGAATGCAGATCCCCCTCCCCACACACAGCAAAGGCAGTGGGATGCAAGTGCCCTGAACTGAATAAACCTGAGACCAACTGACACAGCAAGCAAAGCTGAGGGAAGCATCACAGACCTAGAGCACTGCTGACACACACCAGCTCTCAAATACATTCCCTGCCACACCAAACAGGGAGAAAAATATGAGGAAACCCTCAGGAAACTGCACCAAAACCCCCACAAATATAGGAAAAACTACTCACCAGCTAAGCAGGCAGCATGTCCCCCTTGCCCCATGCTTCTCCCTCCAAAGCCCACCCCAAGGCTGCCTGTGCTGCCGTTTTTATTTCCTCTGGAGAAGCAGGTGACATCAATGAGCCTTCTTGTCACCCCCACCCAGACCTCCTCCTGCCTCATTAAAGCCTAATTGGGGTGTCACTGCCAGTAGCTGTGAATCTTCCGGCTACTAGGGAAAGTGGTCATCCTTTTACCCTGCTCTTGCCATGTGTTTTGCAGGTTTCACCCTCACTTGCCAAAAATTTGCCCTTTGAGCAGGGCACAATGTCTAGTGCCCAAGCTAAAGATCCTTTCCACAGAACATTCCCATGGGAGTCAGCTCCAGCTTTCCCTGCTCCTGCTGGTCCTCACTCCCAGGGCATGGCCCCTGGTCTGAGCAGTGTGGGAGTCTCCAGAACTGGGTGAAAAATAGAAGGACTATTCCTCCAAGCATATTCAAAAGTACTTAGACATTTAAACCTGAATCCAGACTACAGAGTTCCCCTGTACCCGCAGTTCTGCAGCAACAAGGTCAGCAGTTTTGCAAATTGATTTAAGACAGAACCTAGTGCTTACTGCCCCTCAAAGTCTCCCAGAGGACATTTTTGTGCTCTCTTCTAACCCAGTGACTAATTTCATTCACTTGAGCTGCTGGTGGATGGTGCTTGAGAGGGAAAGGCCATTGGTTGTCCCCACTGACGAGCTCTGGGGAGCAAACGCTCAGGATCCCACCATCTGCTGTCCTGTCCCCTGGGAGAGCGGCTGGAGCTGCCCCATGTCCCACTGAGCAAACTCTTCTGCAGAGGGATTTTAGCTTTCCAGAGAGTTAAGAGTCAGAAATTGGCTTCGGGTCTTTTCTGCAAAGGAAAAAGGAAGACACTTTGAAAGACTCTGCCATTATCCTCTGGGACAATGACACAATAATTAAAATCACCCTACACAGTCCATTCTCCTTCCAGATCTTGGAAGACTATAATAGAGAGAACAACAATTGCCAAGACCCTTTTCTTCTCCCCCCAAGAAGAACCTCACAACTGACAAGAGACTTGAAAGCTGGGAGCCGGGCTCTCGGGGAGAAGATGAAATGCTGCTCAGAATATAGATTTGGTGCCAGATGGGAATTACAGCCCTGATCCATCCTCCTCTGTCACTGGAGTCTGTGTTGCTCTGTGGGCTAAATGGAAGTGAATACAGTTACTTTCCCTGTCTTGGGGGAAAAAATGACATTCCATTTTGTCTCCAAAAAATACACATTATTTAACTTATAAAATATTTAATCTAAGTAATTAATCCTGTCATGACAGCGCTTTGCACATTTTTGCTGGCAATCCATACTTTGAATGGCCTATAGTTATAGCTAACTTTGTTTCCTTTTTCGCATGAAATTAATCAAAGGCTTGTATTCTAAATTATTCAGGAGCTGAATGGAGCCTACTCTCTGTGGCTTGCAGCAAGAAAACTCCTATTTCTTTCATGTGCCAGCAATACAACAATTCAACTTTTCCAAGGCGGAAAGTACCAGAAAGTGGAGGCGATGGGCAGCTGGTGGAGCCAGCACGGTCAGTGAGGCAACAGGACAGCGGGCGACACAGCCTGGGCTGAGCATCCCCTGCCCGAGGGGTCCAGGCACATCCTCTGCCTGCCTGGAGGGAACGGCAGCACCAGGCGAGAGGCTTCAAACTGCCGAGGCTCAGGAACATCCTGTAAAGAGAGGTGCCCTAATCCCAGAGACCTCAGGCTCCTGCAGCTCTTGCTCAGCTCAGCCTGATGTGTCATTGCCAGCTGCAGTTACGGGGCTGAGCAGCTTCTCCTTTCATGACACTGCAGGAGAGGTGAAACGGTGGCCACAGGGACCATGAGCCTGAGCCCTGGCCAGCGGGATCGCGGTGCTGGTGTGCCACCAGCAAGGGCACGGGCTCTTGAGCAACGTCATGTTGAGAAGCAGCGTTCCCTTCTGCTCCTCTGGCTTCTGCCACCCGCCCTGTCCAGCTCCTTCCTTTGCTGAGAACCTGGCTGGGTTCCTATGTCTCCTTTGGGATGATTCGAGCAAGGCAGAGGAGCACATGCCTGCAGAAGTTTAGGGCTAATGTACCACACACAGATAATTAGGACCTGAGTCCATGGGGATCTTTCCTTCCCAGAACCTTGGAAGAAGGTTTTCTTCCCCCAAAGAAGGCGGATCTCTCGTCAATACCCTGCCTGATTTTGAGCCCTGAACACTGCTCAAAGTCACCATCAGTGGGGCCGACAAGCTCAGGCTGTTCCCCAAACATTTAACCCGCAGTGCTTGTCTGCTCCTCTGGGAACCACTCGTCCTGGGAAACCTCCAACCACTCTGGAGCATCAACAGCTCAAAGCACCCTGTGTTTTCCATTGCAAGCTTGAAAGGTTTTCTTCCCCCAAAGAAGGCAGATCTCTCATCAATACCCTGCCTGATTTGGAGCCCTGAACACTGCTCAAAGTCACCATCAGTGGGGCCGACAAGCTCAGGCTGTTCCCCAAACATTTCCCTTAACCCGCCCAGCACCACCCTGCACCGGGGGCTCCTGCTGTCCTCGCCTTCATCTCCTTCCACCAACGTGTTTGTGCCATTTCAAAGGGTTTGATTTGCATTTGGTCCCCTGGTGCTGGTGTCCGTGGGGTGGCCAAAGCCCAGTCTTCCAGCGGAAATCTGTCCCAGGCTTGGTGAGGTTTTGAAGTGCTTTATCAGCGCTTGCTCTTCTCAGCTCCTGGATGTGCAGAAGGCTCTTGCTGGATTCAGAGTTCAGCCCCTTTGAAGTTTTTACCTCCAGGCTTTTTTTTTTTTTTTTTTCCAGCAGAAAATTCTCTCTATCACCAGTTGTGGAGGAGCCATATGGAGAGTCTCACTGCAAGTGAAACTTGCTGTTTCACTAAGAGCTGCATATGAATTTCCTGAAATCCTTTTATTTTCCTTATCTAAAATATTTTCTGCTTTCTCTGAGCAGCCACTACTTGCAGCCTCCCAGGGGCCTTCTTTCTGCTCTGACTCTTCCCCAGCATCACTCAGGATTTTAGTGACTCCAGTAAGTGCTGCCAGTGAGAGCTCCGGTTTAGATTCGGGGCTCTAGAGATGAGGTTTTTGTGACATGCAGAACATCACCACTTTCTATCACACGGGCTCTGAGGAACCTTCAGACCTCACACACTCTGTCCTCTCCAGTCTGACAAGTTCCTCTGTGCAAGGAAATCAATTACCAGCACCTGGCACAGAAAGGAGACCCAAAGGGATCGGACAGTTCATTAACTGTACCCAAGAAAATGCCCTTGTCTGCCCTTTCCTTTTCAGGCTTTAGTTTGGAAGTCAGTCTTTGTTACCAAATAATATGGGGAAATTGATAGAAAACTCTATTTTCTGGCTGTTCCGCTGCCCAGTGGGTTGTCACCATCAGCACTTACAGAAAAACATCCCAGCACCCAGCAGCCTCGTGTCAGGGGAAGGGGCGGTGGGTGATAGAAAGCGTTTGAGTTCCCAGCAAGTGACAAACCCAGTCAGAGAAACTTAAAGAGGAAACAGAAAGTATTAGTCACGGCTTCGGGAGCCAGCAGCTGTGTTGGCAGAGTAACAGTGAAGTTTCAATCTCTTGTATTGTTAATCAGCTCCAAAATTCATAGACAGAGAAAATAATAATAATTAAAACCCCAAAGCAGCCCCCTGATTAAGCATACCCTGCTGCACAGCAAAGTTCAGTGGAAACCAAACAGCTTTGCAGGGCAGCATCCTAATGCATCAAAGCATCCAGCGCAACGCAGAGGTACAGACACAGGAAGTCTTTTAATGATGAAACAAGCATTATGAGCATCATTGTTAATCAGGTTTTATGGATTTATGAAACAAATATACACACTTATCTTGTTTAATATTATTTTCCAGTTGGAACCTTATTTTAATACAGATGCCCTGAAATTATACCATTCATAAATAATGCAAGCAATAAAACCGTTCTCTTATCCCCTAGTGCACACAAATGCAAGCTTAAATGTGGATTTAAGCAAAAAAAAAATGGTAAACTTTGGGTTTAAAAAACAAAAACATGTGCAGAATACCAGCCACTCCGAATCCTGGTGTCAAGCTGAGAAAGCCAGTGCAGCTTCCAGGCTCCAAGTCACAAATGAGTTTATTTTTAAGGAGAGAATGATGCCCTTGGCTTTGCGACTGGATTTATATCTCTGGGTCGTATTTGGCTTGTTTGGACATGGGGTGAGGATGTGGGATCAAACCAGCAATGGAAGCACATGCACCCACCCCAGGTCCCTCCTTGGGGCTCCACAAGGACCCACAGAGGTTGTCACCCCCCTTCTCCCACTCGGTTTTCACAGGTTTCAGGCAGGTCCCCACCTTCGCCAGTGAAATGCTCTTTGGAGGCTGGTGGGAGCTGCTGGAGGGGCGGCTGCAGATGAGCTGGATGCTCGGCACGAGGAAAACTGGCTGTGTTAAAACCTGCCAGTGCTTCACTTCATTTTCTATGCATCTCCTACATAATTCATATCTCAGACACTGCTGAAAATCAGGCACAATAAATAAGACAGAAAAATTGGTAATTTTGGTCCGGTTTTCACAAGGCAAAACACAGCTAAAGGAAACCCATGGCCTCCCTCTGCTGAATTTGGACAAAATCTAACCGTGGGCTGAACGCCATTTCCAACCAGTAAGAGGCAACTGCCTTTTAAAATTTTGGGAGAATTGATGTATCTATTGTGCACAGAAGCCTGGGACAAATTTTAATGAGATGGGGAGAAGGAAAGAAAAGCATCTCTGACCTGTGGGGCATTTTGCAGGCACAGACAGAAATGCCAGCTAGGTTCTCTGCAGCCCAATCTCCTGCCTTGGTGCTTCCCCTGCTGCACATTTCCCAGCACTGTCTCAGAATTCCTCCAGGAATGTGCTGCTCTGGAGACCACCACCGAGGAGAACATGCTTTAAAGGCTTTTTTGTGGCTGCTCAGGGCACACCCTCCGTGTTCAGTTACCGAGGGCAGGAGGCACAGGGGTCTCGTGGCAGCGGGTCCCACTGTGACTCCTCCATCTGCCACACTCCTCCTTCCTTCATCATGCTGGAATGTGTTTGTATGGAATCTGTTAGGCCCTGGATGTGAGATGTTTGTTCCCTTCTGCAGCCAAAAAGGTGATTTCCCTGCAGGGACAGCCTGGCTCTGATTCCCACAGCCCAGAGATGCCCCTTGCTGCAGCACGGCCCCACAGCCTGGGAAATCCTGGAGATGTGGAGCTGGAAGAACCCTGGGAATTCAGGTAAAGAGCTCTGGGGTGTTGGCATAAACCCTGTGGTGACAGAGGAACAGACTTTACAGGAACAGACTTTAAAGGAGCAGACATAGCTTGTGGCTGAACACCAGCCTGGGGAGGAAAGCCCAAAATATGTTTTTCCATCATACCCAACACTCCTCCTGGCAGCTGGACAGGGGACACGCTCGCTGCCTTACAGGTGGGACTGCCAGCACGGTGACAGGAGCCTCTAGACCTGCTGGCACCCTGGAGCCACCCAGCCCCACAAACCCTGCCGTGCTGCCGCTGCTTCCCGGCCGGAGCTCCTGGCTCTGCCAGGCTGGTGGCTTGGCTGGGGACTGTCCCCGTGGGTGTCCCCTCCTCTGCACCTGCTGCAGTACCCGCCTGCTTTCTCCCAAGTGCTGGCAGACCCTGTGTGCTTGCTGTCTGCCCACTGCACGTGTGTGAGATTAAATCTATACATGAACATGAGTATGTACATTGTCTTCCTTCCTTCCTTCCCTCCCTCCCTTCAGCGCTGCCATCTCCCCTTTCAGCCCCTGCAGCTCCTACCCCTGCACACGCCTGTCTGGGTGGGAGGCCGGCGGCCGCGAGTGGCTGCAGGGAGATGAGAGCCCGATGTGCAGGAAAGTGATGCTGACAAACCGCACAGTCATCGCTCCCCGCAGCCGCCTGCTCAGCCAGCAAAGGGAGGAAAATAAGCTCAGTGGCTCGAATAAGCCCCAGAGTCTGCATTTGAATTTCCAATGAGCTGCTCAGTGGAGCTCAATCTGTCAAGCACCATGTCCCATTAAGATGAAAATTGGAAGGTCTCAATAGAGCAGATAGATAACCTCTTTTATTCCCTTTTATTGGAGGATGCAGGTCAGGCCGGCTCCACCAGGACCATGACTATTGCCAAAGCTTCCCCAACGGAGCCCAGTGCTCCAGTGACCATGTGCTCCTTTTCTTGCTTCTTTGTCTGTTTCTCGGGCTTTTATTAATTCTCAGCTCATCACATTTGCACGTGCTGATGCCAGTGCCTCAGTCCTGGGGCTCCTTGTGTGCATGGTGCTGCTCGGGGCAGGACGTGTGGATCAAAGCCCTGTGCTGAGCTCGTGTGTTGGCTTGAACCCGGCTCTGCCCAGACCCTGGGCAGTCTGGGGAGACCCGGGCAATGATGCCCCAGCAAACCGGGCCAGTGCTGGTGGGTCTGTGGCTTTGAGCAAGTGTAGGAGGAGGAAATGGGGATATCTGGGTTATAAATCACCTCCTGCCCAGGGGTCTGCGGGAGCTGAGGGCTCTGAGCTTTGGTTTTATCCAGAGCAGTACTTGCAGTCTCATCTCTCTCCCTCCTGACAGCTTCTTCATCACCCCCGAAAATCCAGCCCTGAGTGAATGTAACTCCCTGCCAAAAAGCAGAAAAAACTCAGGTTGCTCTTCCCCTTCATCATTAGAAGGGTTCCTGCTCTGCCCTGCTCAGCAGCGTTGTGCAGACGCAGCTTTCAGAAGCAGCTGCCTTGTCCCCGGTTCCGCGGTGCCACTCGAGGCAGCTCCTGTGGAAAATCGTGTGTAGCTGAAGTTTTGCAGGAGCAAAGGACGCCCTTCCCAGAGTCAATGAGCCAGAGAACTTGTTCTCCTTTTCTGCAGACACATTAACCCTTTCCTGCTTCCCTCCCAGGGGTGTTGGGGACGAGCTCCTTCCTCCCCCCTTGCCGTGTGTTTTGGCTGTTACAAGCGCTGAATATTTGCAAAGCATTCAGTGTTTGTTGAAATATTCTCTCTGGATAAAAGCTCAATATTTCTTGGCTTCCTTACACTTTCTGAGCTGCCTTCTGCTCACTGTTATGGATTTGCCGTTCTCTCCTAGGTTGTTAATAGGACTGAACAGCTTTTGTTTATTGGTTGGGCTTCCTTTCCTGTACTACCCACCAAAGTGCTCTGGCCTCTCATCCCTTTCCCCTTCTCCTTGCTACCAACGTGCCTCTGGGACGAAGGAAACCAGCAGGCAATTTCTCTGTCTTGGCATTAGATTTAGTGGAGTGTTTTCAAACATCAACAAACTATCTTTATGGGAATAATGTTGACAATTTAAAAGCCAGGTTCTTTGGGAAAGAAAAAAATAATAACCCAAAACAAAACCCCACCTTGTTCTTCTGGTTCTGCTTTCAGCAACCCAGGAGACACTATTAAAAAAGTCCATAGTGCTGAGCTACTTTCTGAGCCAAAACCCTTGTGCTCATGTCCTGAAGACACCTAAACAAAGTGAGGTTTTTCCTTTAATGCCATGATAAGAGCACAGGGACTTCAGAAACACTCTCCCCCCCACTCCTGCAGCACTAGGAGAGTGAACAGCATGACCTGCCACCAAATCCTGGGGACACCATGTGTCCTTGTTGCCTGAACCCCAGGAGAGCTGGAGACCCTGCCACCACAGAGGAGACCTGGTCCCTCACCGGGGGCCTCCCACCACCTTACCCTGCCTGGCAATCTGCTGCTGCCTGGCATTTTGAGAGGAAAAATGATGTGGTCTTGCCAGCAGCTGCCAGTTCTTTTTATTGAATTTAGAATCAATAGTGCATCAAGTGGCTTGGGATGTTATTAATCAGAAAATTGGCATGAAGGACCAGGAGGTAATAACACAGCAGCGAGCCCACTCTTCTCTTGCAGAGTGGCTGAACATGGTTCTGGGTAGTGCTAATTACTCCTTGGGACCTGCCTTTCAGCTGCTTTATGGACAAGGCAAACTACTGCCTACCAGCACCGCAGAGCCCAGCTGCTCCTGGTTATTTTCCTGTCACTGTGATTGTAACCTGCGGCAAAATATTATATTACATTTCCTCAAACCCAGAAGAAGGGATGTGAAAGTTGGGGGGAAAAGGCATATGTATTTTGGTTCAAAAGCCATGAAAAAAATATGAGGTGTCCTGCCAGTCCTGGGAGTAATAGACAGCAGCTTCCCCTGACGCTGTTATCCCCCAGGTTATTAATGTTATATATCCACCCAGGCTGTGGCCACCAACTGGCTTTCATCTTCCAGATGTCCAGTACAGCCCTCCACCCTGCTTTCTGCCTGGACTGCAGCTTTAGTTTATATGCTGGAATTTCTGACAACCACAGATAATTGGAGTTTCAGTCTAATCTAAAATACAGCAACATCTCCTACCATCAAACAGGGCACTAGTTCGCTGTCAGAGCATCCTGGTGTATAAATGTCATCTCCTATTGCTTTTTCCCTGCAGGTTCCCTGTACAAACACTGACCCACTTCAAACCTGTTGATGTTCCACCAGCCCCAGCATCCCAATCTGGAGAGGTGTGAGTGCCTGTTCTCCACCTGCCTGGAAGGAGCCCTGTCATCAGAGCTGTTCTGTACCAGGCTGACAGGGACCTGTGATCAGCTCCACAATTCCCACACCCGAGGTGCCCGTTTCCCTGGCTGGGGACCCCACTGGGTGTGAAGTCCACAGAGGTGGGGGGGCTGGTGGGAAGTGCTGGGGTTTTGGAGCATGGCTCTGGGTTTGACCCCCTGGTGCTCTGCTCCTCTGTGGCTCAGGAGTGGGTGCTGGAGGGGTTGGGGGGCAGGAGCCCACCGGACCCACAACGGACAAGACCTTCCTGTGAGAGACCTAAGAGCTGCTGCTCAAGAGCGTAGGGACATTTTTCCACACAATATTCACCCAGGCCTGTTTGGGGAAGATCAGCATTGGCACCATGTCAAAGATGAGTTCAGTCTCATGATGAATATTCATTTGCTCATGTTCTGTGACAATTTTCCGTGGAGTCTCGGAGCGGCTGTGGCCACAGCAGGCCAGGGCTGGGCTATTTCCCTGCAGTACTTCTGGCTCCAAAGGCATGGAAACAACTGTGGGGGAAACTCTACTGTTCAGCGAGTTTATGGGCAATGCAATTTATTTTATGATCAAATTACACCAGGGTAATGCTGCCTTTTGCATCAGACAATTCAGTGCTAGTAATTGCTACCCTGGGGGTCTCGTCTCTTCTCTCTATACCCAGCCCATTTATAACACTTGTGGCAGCAAAGAGTGAGCAGAGGGAGGATAATAGACCTTAAATAGCAGCAACATCTTGCTGGAGGAAAGAGAGAGCTTTGTCTTTAGATTTCCAAGACTTGTTGAGCCTCATGAGGTGCATGACTCTCTCAGTGAGATGTGAAACGACACAGGAAGTTGATGCCATGTGAACTGATGGGATCAGGCTGCTGTGGCCGTGTGTCCCCTCAAACTCTGCTACTGCAAGGTGTGTTCTGTCTCAATAGTGTGCCCCTGCACAGACTGGTACCTGCTTGCATGTGCATACATCCACCAACCAAAGAGACACATCTCATGCATCTCGGTTGCAAAGAACTGAGGAGAATTTGCAGAAAAAAAACCAACCTGGAAAAACCCCGGTCTTCTGCATGTGAAATGTATCCAACTCATTTTCCAAATGCACTCGGTAGGAAAGGTTAAAGTACTCTGCTAGGTAAAAATTCAGAGTCTTTCTAAAATGCAGAAGGGCAGACACCCCGAGTTATATGGAATAATCTCTTTGGTTGCCCATGGTAAGCAATGAGGCTACAGTAAGTCCCTCAGATGTCTGAACTTGTTCCATTTTTATGACAGTTCTGAAACTAAGAATGAAGAATTTTCATTTCCAGACAATGTTTGGTGCTTGTTCCACTCATTCCCTGTGATCTCTGCTGCAAAGTCCCTTTTGATCTTAACTGAGCTCTGCAGGATGGATCAAGTTTGTTACAGGACGGGTCTGGGAGGCACTAACAGCCCCCGGGACATCTCCTCTCACTTTTAGACCTTCCCTCCCCTCACTATTTGCAACCAGCTCATCATATGATTTTGCTCCCCGTAACCAATGAGTCTGGACTGTGATTCAAATGAGATAAGGCCCTGGACTGCCTCATTTTTGATACATTTAACAAAATACTTGTGTATAAAATCAAGCTCCCCTCTCACGCAGCACAGCGAGGTGAATATGGCTCAGCATTTCTGTTCATTGCACAGATACGAAGAGCTGAAATGTCACAGACACAGGTTGTTAAGAATGAAAATCTTCTCACAGCTTTCCTTGACCTTTTTTTTTTAAAAGGTGGAAATAAGTGTGGGATTTGAGCATAATATTGCTAAAAATTGGATGCTTGTAATTAATCGAAAGAAATACAAAAGTAGCTCCAACTTGCCAATCCATATAAACATTCATTATGATGAGATCTCTGTGTCTCAAACTCCATTTAGATTTGTTGTTCTCCAGTAAGCTGTGATATATCAAAACAGGGGCTGAATCCAGCCAAACTGGTGAACCTGAATAAACAACAATAACAAACCTGGGTGTGTTCAGTGCCATCCCCAGCTGGGGCTCAGCCCCATCCGAACACAGATAAATGGGAACAGGCATTGGGCTTGGCCACCAACAGCACCCACTCTTGATCCGAGATCTTTGCAAAACCCTCATCCTCCCGCCCTGCTGATGCCTTTTCCCCCCCTCTGGGACCATCAGCAGGGATGGTTTTTGGTGCAGATCCTTGGCGATGCTATTTGGTCTGTGCCCGGGTGTGGGAAAGCTGCTGCGAGCGGCTGCACACCTGGAGAGAGCACAGGTCACCGGCTGTGAAGGTTTCTGCCATGGTAGCACAGTGACAGTTTTAGCATCTAATTAATCCCATCCTCGGGAGAACAGGACGGAGCTGAATGCTAAGGTTACTGGCCAGGGAGAGAGGATGAATAAGAGCTGTCAAATTCAAGCGATCAAGGAGGACAGAAACGCAAACGGCGCAGGGTGGAGGGAGTCAGTGGTAGCTTGAGAATGAGACACTCGAACCCCAACACTGGAAACAGCCAATATCTGCTCCCCACAGAGGTGCCACGCTTGCTCCAAGCTGGAGCTACAGCCCTGGCAGTGGGACAGACCCTGGGGCTGTGTGTTGTGTTTGGGAGAGGCAGGTCTGAGCCTCACCTGCCTGAGCCTCACCTGCCTCTGCCTGTGAGCCGCGGGAATTTCTGCTGCCAAGCAGCATGCTCAGCCACAGCTCAACCCTCTGTTCTTCCCTTCCCATGTCTCTGAATCACTGGCATTTGCCATCCCCAGAGGTGACCAGCAAGCTCTGGAGTTAATGCCCAGGGAGCTCAGCCAGCTGAAGGTCAAAGCTCAGCGGCATCGCCGCGCTCGGCGCAGAGGGAGCTGCAGGACGATCTGTCTGGGTTGATGCCTGTCAATGGCAAAGAATCTGAACAAATGACACAGCGTCATGTGTTTTGAAATAATGTCCTCTATTTCGGGGAAAGTCACACCGCAAGCTATGTTGGAAGCAAGTCTTGATCTATTTAAACTGTTTTGCTCAGAGTTTAAAAAGGACAAGCATTTCTTGGGGGGGAAAAGCAACAGCAAAGTTTCAACCAGCTGTATAATTTCCTATAAATATTCCACAGCCCCTGGGACCCCAACACCCTCACTGAACACATGGTGCTGAGTGCTGTGGATCATCTGCTCAGTGTGATGAGGATAAAAAAGTGGTTAAAGGAGTCATGGAGGGTATCCAGACAACTGCAAAGACAAGAGGCAACTCATCCGCGCTGGCACTGGGCTCCTGACGCTGCTGGAGAGCTGGGCTAAAGCAGCTGTTTAGCCCTAAGTGAAATGGACTCTGAGAAGAAGAAATTATTGACTAATTTTTGCCAAGTGCCTCTGTCCCCACCCATGGAAAGGGGCAGGTAAAAGGCAGCAGCAGATGGGAGAAGGTGTTTCTCCCAGCCTCTGCCTCAACCCATCCTCACATCTCACTCACTTCTGCAGACTCCTGCTACGGATCCCTCGCTCTCAGTGGGTCCCTCCCCACTTGCCCCTCTCCTCCATCCCTAACTGGCATCATTTCACTCTACCTTTTACACGTTCTTCTATCTGAGCTACTTCCCAACTCTTTTTGCTTTGATCTGGCCCATTAATGTCAATGAGCTATTTTTGGAAGCACCATTCCAGATGCCTTCAGATCTCTGCTGGTGTCTGGAGCCTGGGGCAGACATGGCCATGGCCAGAAGAGCTTGGAATGAAACGGAGAAGCAGCGAGTGCCCCCCACAGCACCCAGCTCCTGGGGATGGTGCCGGTGGGTTTGCAGGGACGTAGGTTAATTCAAGGCTGCCTCGTGCCCTTACACTGCAACGTGACAAAAAGCTACTGCTGGCCATGGGGAGCCTCGCCGCAATTTATTGATTTACTTTTAACACTTCATTCCTCAGCAATAATATAAATCAGCAAGAGAAAAAGAGGACTAGGAAATAGCTTCCAGCAAGGCTGAATGGGCTCGTGGTGCTTACATGCTGCAACCGTGGCTTTGCCCAGCAAGGTTACAGCTTGGAGCAGTTACACCCATATCACAGAGCTCCTATTTTTTTCCCCTCATTCTTAAAATAGCTTAAAGTGGTTAGGAGGCTTCTGTAATATCCCCGGGTGAGCTTCTGGGATGTGCTGAATCACTTCAGCTCCTGAGGAAAGCCAAGAGCAGCAGTTCCGCCAGCAGTGGCTGCCCACGGGTGCTGGAGGGGCTGGGGGCTGCCTGTGAGCCGGGCAGAGGGGCTGCAGTCTGGGCACATCAGTGGTGCCGGCACCGTCCCCTCCTGCCACTGCTGTGCCACCCAGCAACACCCGACCCTGCGCCAGCTGTGGGCACCCTGTGCCATGTCACCTGGGAGCAGAGGATGGAGATGGCTTTGGTGGCACAGGCTGAGCCCAGGGCACAGCCCGTCCATCCCTTGGCAGATTTGCCATTAGAAAGCCCCATTCTCTGAGGAAGGAGCTGATGGAGAAGCTCCTGGTCGCTGCAGTTCCCAGCACCTGCCCAAAGTGCTGCCTGTGCTCAGCAACACTCTTCTCTCCAATAGGTGGCACAAGGAAAAGTAACCTCAAAACCAGGGTCCTGTCCCTCACCAGAAACCACAGAGCAGGTCTGGCCAGGGTCACATGTGTCCCTGATGCACCAGTTTACTGGGTATGCAAGAAAAACGCTTCTTGGCCATAATCATCATCACAGAGCAGGAGGTGTCTGAGCACAGCCCAGGTCCAGCCGCTCATCCCTCACCCGGCTCAGAGCCACATCCTGCCCCAGGAGCCCATCGGCAGCAGAGGTGGCACCTCTGAGCCACCCAAATCTCAGGAGGAGGGGAGTGGAGAAAGGCTGAGCCATCCAAATCTGTCCAACTCACAGGAGAGAGGAGCAGAGAAAGGCTGGGCAGTTGAGAATTTCCAAGCAGATGAGCTAAAAGGGTTATTTTAAGAATTAAAGCATTCCCACCAGAGAAAGAAAGAAGTTCTGAATAGTAGTCGTCCAGGTATAAGAGACCACAAATAGCATAAAGTAAAATAAAAAGGAGCAACCAACCAAACAACAGAATATACTTCCTCAGAGGAAGATTCCCATTTATCGTCACATCCGTAGACCCACGTGCTTTTTCTACATGATTATTGTTCAGAAAATTAGAGATCCATATCCACTCTTAAGTGTGTATCACATTTTTCTTCTCCTTCCTGATAAGCAGTCATACTTGATAAATCTCTTTTATACACGCAATGACACCCTGACACACACACAGATCCTCTTGTGCCTTTAAACACTGCTGCTTCGGTATTTCCATGCGCTCACATACATGTATTTGGTCTCATCCACTCAAGCCTAAAGAGCCTTCCTGATTAAAGAGTCAAGTCTGCTTATGGAGATGAAGCTAAACATCCATCTGACACCTGCCTGAGCTCCTGAGCACTGGGAAATGCAGCTTTTTTTGGCGCCCAACCCTTTCTGGAGCGTGCGGAAAGCACAGCCCCTGCGTCTCGGCAGCGTCCCCGGCAGCACGCAGCCTGGCAGCTTCTGTACACAGCACGTTTATCTTCTGCAGACAAGCCAAAAAAAGAATCATTTGCAAAGATTTTTTTTTTTTCAGTCTGCACCTCCTATGTACCTGCAAGGGTGGATGTGAGAAGTGGGACATTAATCTCAGCCTTTTATACCTTTTATCCGCAAGTTAAATGAACATGGAAACAACATTTTCAGTGGCCTTACAGCCTGTGTCGGGGGTGATGGGGGTTTCTGATTTCAGGAGCTCAAGCAGCCTGAAACCTGCCAGGTCTTAAATTTATTATTGATTCCTGCTACTGTCTCCAGGGACCGCTGCAAAAGAGCCAGGCTGAGCCCTTCTTTATGATGCACGGCATTTTCAGCACAGGATGCTGATTGAAGAGGATTTCAGCTCTAGCAATTATTCAACCACAAACACACCAATGTTTAACTAATAATCTGGTTTACCATGAAGTCCTCTAATCCCTAAGGATTGGGACATGCGATAGATCATCTTGTGGCACTGTGCCTCGCTGGTCTCATTACTATATGAACAGAATGAAGTCCAAGATGAGCTGGGTGGTAAATGCTCCTGGCACTTCACACCCTGGGCAGCCCATCAGCAGGACATGGGGTACTGGAGGGAACCTGGGCACCCCGGGAGGACAGGACAGCCCTGGCCAGGTCCTGACCCTGCCCCAGGGACCTACTCAATCCATGTTAGTAGATAGGCAGAGAAATAAAAAGACTGGGGAAAATCTTAAACGACTAAACTCAACAAAATCCCTATTTTGCCTTTTGGCAGAGGTTCCTTTGGGAGGAATGTCCTCGATCAACATCTGCTGCCAGAAGTTACTGCATTCAGAGGTGAAAGCTCCCAAGAGGTCTCACTGCAGGAGGATGGTGAGAAGCCACAATAAAACCATCTTTAGAATAGACACTGGAAGAGCCAGTGCAAGAAATACCATCACACAGGCACTTAGAGCTTGTTAAGCACCTTTCAGTATTTTAATGAGCGTTTGGGTTCCGCAGTGAATGTTTCCTATTGTGCTACAAGGTCCTCTAATGGCTACACTGACAGCGAGACACGTGCTGGCAAAGGAAACCACTTTCCACAGAAATAGGGCCCCGTATGAGCAACTTCTGCTTGTAACAAATGAATCTGATTAGGGAACTTTTTCTTCCCTTTCATCCTGGGAGAAGGAGGATGAAAAAGGATTAAAATGGAAAGCAAGCCCCGTGCTCGGGAGGTGTTGGTTTGGTCGTGCAGATTTTTAGCCCATTTCCATTTAAAGAGAAGTGTGTTTTTTCAGGATTCTTGCAACACTCACTTTACTGACATTCCTCTACTTTTCCATCATTTTTCTTTTGCCTCTTTTTCCTCCAGTTGTCTGCAAGAGACAGACCCATACATTTATATACATCTGTGTGCAGAAATATATACCAGGATAGGTGTTACTCCCTAAAATACAACCTGGGAACACACTGTAATCTCTGTTAACGATGGTGAATTGCAGCTTTTATAGATTGAGGCAATGTGACTGCTTTAGGATTGCCTTTTCCTACAAGGGTAAACACAAAGCTGTAGCCTCACCACAACATACGTATTTATCCTGGGTTAGGTTTGAACTGGAAATGCCACTCTGTTTGTTAAATGATTAAGAGTTAATGAAAACTTGCAGCCACCTTCTCTGAAAATGCCACTTGGAGAAATAAAATCATCTTTTTCACACTTTTCACGTGCTTCTGCCTCGCTCAGTAAGGGCCAGAGTTACAGTCACTTGCTGCGTTTCCCCTCCTGAGGGGATGACGTGGTCCTTGAAGGTGGACACGGATTCACCGTGAACCCCAGTGCTCAGGGAGCTTTTAACAGAGAAATCTCTTCCAGCCAGATTTGTCCAGGATGATGTGTGGTTTAGGGCTTTTTTTGCCCTTTTCCATCTCTCTTTCAGCACTCTCCATTAGCAACAGTTTGACCCTCAGACCGTGCTGTGAGGAAGAGATAAACTACACATCATTCTGTTTTGCCTTTTTTTTTCTCTGCCCTAGAATTGTCATTCATCCCAATATGGAAACAGATGGTTTGAAATACAGTAACCTTTTTTCTTTATATACCTGGAGTATGCTTGATGTCAAATGGAGATAAAAAATTTACTTGCTACTGCCACCAAAGATTTTTTCAGAAAAATTATTCAGTTTTATTAAGCACATAAAGACCTACAAAGTTGGTCTTTTAATGTACTTATATAGCCATAAACTTGTATCACTGAAATAATTTCATTTTAATGATTTTTTTTTTTATCTTCACATAATTTGTATATTTAGCAACCACACCAACAGAAAGAGAAATTACTCACTGGAGAAGCTTTCTGCTTAGAGATTAGGTGCAGGCCTATTCCTCATCCCCACTCTGCTGATGAAGGCTTCCTAGTTCCCTGTTATGTACTCTCATGGCTTCTGGGAAGATGATCCAGCCATCTCTGGCTACTGCCCCCGGCAAAGCACCGAGAATCTGCCTCTACCACGTCTGGCTCTTGACTTGTGATAAATACACAGCAGTGTATTTAAACTGCCTAGTTAAACCTTTAATTTAGAATTAATAACAGTTGGATAACATTTGTATCTGTAGATAGATATCAATTTACTGACAGCGCATGGGACAGCGTCAACTGCCACGTGACTCACAAAAAAGACCCCTTGCAACTAATGGTTAATTGAGTTCTCAGCTGAGCATCCCCTGTAATAATTTCTAGTTATTTAGTGAGGTCAGAATTACAAATTATTAAACCCAGTTAATAATTAGTTTAAGTGGACATTAATTAGCATTGACTAATAGTGAGATTCTTACTACACCCACTTGCTTATCCGGAGACCTTCTCCTGTTTAATGATACAGAAATGAAAGCCAGATGAATAGGTAATATTTACAGCTTATTGAAAAGAATTGCCCGAGTCAGGAGGAATAAATTAGCTGGTAATTCCAGAAAAGTCAAACATATAATTATTGTGCCACAGGCTGTCTTGTCCTGCACCGAGCTCCGGGCCGAGCTCTTCTGCACTAACACTGCGTTTGCCCCCGGCCGCTGCCGTGAGCTGCAACTGGCACCAGGGGGGAAATATCCCCTTGGCGGGGGCTGAGGGGCAGCAGCATCGCTGGGACCTCACAGTTCAACTGCAACTGCAAATAAAATGTTTAAACACCTTATACAGTGAACCACAAAACCTGAATTCCAAATATATCCTGTCTATCTTTGTCGTAATTTCAAAGTCTTCACACGCTGGGTTTTGGAGTGGTTTGGGGTTTTTTCTTTCTCTCTTCAGCAAGCTGCAAAGTGTTTTAGCCCACTTTGAGTGTATCCTCTGTTAACTTATTATGCACAGATTTAATTTTTCTGGGGTTTTTAATTCAATCACTTAGAGTGATGCACAGGTCTCTGCAATCCTTTTCATCTTGGCTCATTGCACATGTGGAAATGGGGCTGCAACACAACACGCTATGGTGAAGTTTCTCCTTTCTGCTTCAGGAATGAATTACATTGCGGCAAGCTATATTTGGAGCTCTCAGGCACTGCTCTCCATCCTGTGCCTTTTGATGTTTTATACATTTGTCTGAGCTGCCTGTCTGCCATTTGAGCTGGCTTGAAGTTATCAAAGTTTTATCATTTTTCAAGAATAAAAACACTTTCTCCAGCCCTTCCCCTTCCACTGCTTTTCTCCCGAGCGCAGCAGCTGCAGACAGCCACCACCACTGCTCCTGTGTCCCCAGACCAGCCCTGTCCTGCCAGTGCTGGGCAACCAGCTGCCAACTCAGACTGTGCCAGGGCTTGGGCAGGATGGATGGTCTTTAGATGAGGGTGACGATGCTTTGGGCTCCTGACACGCCCTTGGTCCAGGGAGCTCCACGTGCTTTGCTATCGCCTGCTCAGCCTTTGGGATGAGGATGCTGGTGCCCTGGGGTACTTCAGAGGGACGACTTTCTTTGCTATGAGTTTCTTCAGTCCTTCTATTCCTCCTTCACTTGTGTTTTTGTTAATTGCTTGATCCAAATATGTTAAAGCTGGTCAAAGCAATTCAGCTATAGAGAATTCCAGTGGAAGCACCCACCCAGACAGGCAGATCAGTCACCTCCTGCGAACCCCTGCACTTCTCATTCGGTACCTGCACTTTGGGATCCATGCAGTACCTGGGTACATCAGCTAATCCCAAACATTTGTCTCTCTGTAGTATTGCACATTGTTTCAAGCTTTGCTGCTGTCTTGAGTCCCACAGGACACGCTTTTCTTGGTCTTCATGTTTGGCATTGGCACCCCTCTCCTGGAACCTGCAGGTGCCTGGTGTTCCTGCCAGCGTTTGGCTTACAGCTGGGGAGAAGATGGGGAAAACCTCTCCTGCTGTAAGTCAGGTCTAGCATAATGTAGGCAAAAATGAATTCCATTGCTTCTTAATGACGATTAGTGATTTTGATACCACTGATCATATGCGTTCCCAGAACATTTGATTAATGAGACCATTTGTAAGAAGAAATAATAAGCCCGTGGCAAAAATACGACAGGAACAGAGAGATCTGTCTGTACTTCTCTCTCATAAAAGGCCCTGACTGTAAAGAAATTCCTAATGGTTGTAAACAAAAGCTTTATAATGGTTTTCATCCTCCCATTTCCTTTTCCCTCTCCCACAACCTACTGGCATCATTAGAAATCAACGCATTAGCTGTAGATCTCTTCCTTTGGAGTTGCAGGCAGATGATACTAAAGTATTTCTAATCATAACAAAAGTGAATTTCAGAAGCAGTAAAGGGGAATCAGAGACTGAGCCCTGCGGATCGGCGGGAGCATCTGCTGCCACTGCAAAATGAGCAGAGACAGCTCTCTGCAGGGATGGAGCTGAGGGTCTGGGACAGCATCACTGAGCACAGCCCCATCGCAGCCAGCACGGGGGTGGTGGGGGGAACACAGAGCTGGTCCCAGCACAGCAGCTCCACAAACGCTGCCCTCTCCCAGCCTTGTTCCAAGATGTCACAACAAATCCCTGAGCTGGTAAAACAGGAGGAGCAGAGGGAGGTCACGGCTACATGTCTTTGTCCTTGTAGCAGTGAGGAATTTCTTTGGTTCAATCCCCCCATGTGCCATCTGTCATCCAAGCCAGGGTCCTGAAAGGCTTCTATCCATTCTCATTTAAACCAAGTTATCTATTTTTACACCAGATTTTGTATGAGGAACTCACATTTGGACTTGCAGCAATGACCAACCAGGGAAATATCATCTGTCCTTTCTTGTACCACGATGACAATACAAGCACAGGGGGAATTGTCAATACAATTAGAAAGTGGCAAAAAGTAGTGAAAGGAATGAGATCATGCCATGCAGAAACAGCCACCGAAGGCGGAGTGAGCTGATGGGGTCACACAAAGGCATGGGACAGGCAAGACTAGGAGGAAAACAGAGTCTCCAGGATTGTTATACTGGAGCCTTAATTATTTTTTTCCCCCTGTATTATGCAAATATCATACTTCTGGGTTTAATCCCATCTCTGGATAGTCAAGGTGGAGAAAGCAAATCAAAAATGTCTGGCAGCTGATTATTGCAGCTGTGGCTGCCTGAGGTTTCTGTAACATCCTCTGAAGCCACCGAGACAAGTGGTGTCAGGGACAGGCACTGCTGGAGATGGACACTTGCTCTGCCCCAGCCCTCCAGCTCTTGTTTCTGGTGAGTGAGAGTGGGCGATAAAGGTGCAATTATGTTGAGACACAAGAAGAAAGAAGATAAATTAGGGTCTTGCATTTATATAGCACATTTCATCCCCAACCATTGACTTAACTGACTGATATACAAATTACATTTTGAGAGATCACTCTGTCCATCCCTGACATGCAGATATATATAATGTAATCATTATATTTTAAAGCAAACTTACTTATTAATGCAAACCCTACAATTGGGGTGAGCTCTTCTGGGCAAAGATGAATCAGAAGTGACAAAACTCCACCATCTCGTGACGAGCGTGCTGAAGAATGAATGGAATAATTTAGATACTTAGATCCCTCCAACGCAATAAGTTCAAAGCCAAACAGAAAATGTCTCTCTTCTCTGAGGATTCAAAACAGACTTCGCTAAAATGTAATTAAGCGCTAAGTCCCTTGAAATCAATCACTTCCAGAAACTAATACCCACCTTGCTGATTAGGCGGTGGGTAAGCCAGGGGCAATTAATGCATTAGTATGAAAATTGTTAACCATGAAAGCAACCAGTTTTGATGGGATAATTGCTCTGAGAAAGACTACGTGATGGTTAATATCAGAAGAAGCGATGTATTTGGGAGAGAGGAATCTACTATGTTAACTGCAGCTAATTAAAAGTGACCCAATTCTCATTAATACTATAGTTGATTGGATACAAACTTGAATCTGGGAGGCTAATTGGGAGTGTTGGCACGTGTCACCCCAGCTGATGCCAGCTGGGAGGTTTTTTTTTTTGCTTTATCTCGGACAGGGACAAGGTTGGGAGCTGTTCTCCTGGCAGTGGGAAGCATCCATGGCTTCGGAAAGCTGAAACCCTGCCTCCTTGTTAAGTTATTCTTCAGCCCACCCTGTAAGCAGACGCCCACCCATCACTGCCCACCGACTCCAACAGTCCTCTGCTACGTTCTGTGGAAAAATGTTCATAGCTGCAGTGTAATCTGGGCTGTAACTCTGTCAGAACAAACTCACTGCAGCAACGAGAAACGAGCCCAGTAAAACTAAGCCCAGGGTGTTTAAGCACTTTGAATAACATGTTACATTTCAGCATTTGCCAGCATGTTTGTTCAGTGTGGCTGAGAGGAAGTGTCAGCAAAAAATGTTTGTTTTTCATACTCCCCCAGTTAATGACCAATTTTCCACAAATCATAATAGCCTTCTGCCATCAGGCTTTATAATTAAGTCCTTATTACGTGATCCTGTTTACTCAGCACACACAGGAGTCTGACAGCCGTCCCGCTCGCCGACAGACAGTCCCAAAATTACTTGTCTTGCAGCACAACTTGGCAAATGATGGCTGAGCTCCCCTGACAGCACCAGAGATGGCAACTCCAGGAGAGGAGAGAGGCAATTTCAGC
>NW_010318220.1:53629-65540 GCF_000700745.2 Antrostomus carolinensis
ACCCTGACACGGAACTGATGCTGCAGCTGATGTGAGACTGCATCTGTCCCTCCCCACCCGGCCAGCAGCTCCACGCTGGAGCATCACCTTCACATTAGCTTCCCTGGAGATGCCCCGTGTGCTCCTGTGGAAGAATTAGCCCTGATGGTCTTGTGAATAAAGATATGAGTGATTCACTGGGCAATCAATATCCATTGCAGAAGGGAACAACGGCTGCATTCACTTATGTATGAGTGAGGGTAAAAGGTGGCAATCATTGAATTAATCATTAATTAACATTATATTGCTATTTATAAGGCTGGGCAATTAATAACAACAAAAAAAAAAACCAATCACAAATAATTAATTGAACAAAACCATCAAAATTATTTGTGTAAATCGTTGCCAGTAATCTGACCAACCCTTATCAATTCCATTGCTCCTTTCCTAGGAAGGTTTTGGATTGCTGTACCAGTGACTTCATGGCAGGTAGGATTTGTCATCTTCACTACAGACCAGGGTCAAGCCCCACCAAACCACCACTACACATGGGAGCAGAGCTCAAGGAGCAGCTGGGCACCAAGAGCTTCCCACACATGTGTTTATATAAACAAAATATCCAAAAAGGCAGAGAAAGAAGGGTTTGGGTCCTCCCACCCTCTGCCTCTGTCCATGCAGGACCTCATCTCTGATCTTCACCCACAACGGGACCCAACGCTGTTCCACTGCTGACCCCGACCTCTGCTGGGACCTGGCTTCATGCTTTCCCAAAACTGCCTTGAGTCACTTCCATGGTCATTCACCAGAGTACGTGGAGCTCAAGAGGAACGAATATGCTGGGCCTGCCTTATTGGTTTCACACCATTTTAAAGAGGATTTATTGTAGCATGAAGCTGTTGTGGCAGAGCACAGAAGCTCAGCGGGTACACGTATTTACATTGCGTTATACTGCTCAAGATAAAGCCCAACTTTAAATCCCTTAACTCTTTTTGACAACAAATTAGTTTCAGATCAAGGGCTCCTGCTCTGTCTCGAAACACGATTTTCACTTCCAGATTATTCATTTTGCCAGAAGCTGTTGCTAACAAAAAAAAAAAAAAAAAGGCAAATTTTTAATGGTTTGTATAACGTCTTGTTCACTTGCATTTTTCTTCATAGAAAATTCTCTTTTTCACTTCATGCCAGAGTGTCAACTTTTCTATAATATTAATTAAGCACAGCAGCCCAGGCTGCTGGGTAGAAACCTGTGGGCACGCTTTGTGCAACCTCTAAACACAGCATCCATCACACCTGAGCTCAGGCTGAGCAGGCTCTCCAACAACGAGCCATCATCTCAATGACAATGAGCCAATTTATTACAAAGGCCTCCAAAATCTGAAATTTTAGCTCAGATTCTGGTACTAAAGCTACCTCTGGAAGGTGTTTCAACAGGCAATAAACTCCAACCCCCTAAACTGTCCTTTCCCCTGGGCTGCACACTGGCATCGATTGTCTTTTTCTTTCTTAATGTTACTGGAAGCCCTCAAGAGCTGTTCTGAAGACACATAAAACAGTGAAGAGCAAAGACCCTCCCCAGATGGAAATCCCAGTGAGGGAGCAAACCCGAGCAGCAGAGGATGCCCAGGCAGCGGGAAACTGAGGCACTGGGATCTGGTGGAGGGCTCACAACCCCCAAGAGCTGCACCCGGAGGGGAAAACAGGATTTCACAAAAGCCACAACTACAGGGGCCTCTGCTACACAGAATTTATCCTATAAGAATATTATTCTTCCAACACTGCAGTAGGCTGAAAACTTCATTCTTGATAGCTTTTCTGTCCTCAGCAGAAAACATCTTCCAGATAAAATGGATAAGAACTTACAAAAAAAAGTATCTATTTTCTTTTCTATATTTCCATTTGAGAAAAAAAGGAAAGGGAAGGATTTCCAGTAAAAAGAAAAACAAACAAACAAAATTATGTTCTAAAGATCTAGGAGTTTGTGGAAATAATCAAGTTTGATTGTTCAGATAGAGGAAAAAAGAAACAGCCCAGGGCGCTGGGCAGGACGCTCCCCTCGGGGATGGCACCTGCCCTCCACCCGCACCTTTGCCCTTTGCCTGGGAACCGCGTGCTCTGGGCGGCTGGAGGGACACATCACACAAGTCGGGGAGAACAGGGATGTTTCTTCCCTTTTAATTGTGTGCTGCTGGCTCACCATTGATTACCTTTTCTGCAGAGTTGCTATTTGTTTTTCTTTGCAATATATTGGATTCTCGAGGCTTTTAATCAACGGTAATTGATTGCGATTACCACTAGCTGCTCTTGAGTCTGCCCGGCTTATTTATTCCACGTGCTCAAAGCAGGGGTTGTCTCACTCCACGTGTGTGGAGAGACCTGCGTCCCCTGCCACCTCCTTCCCCTGTCAAGCACAAAGCCAAACCCAAATTTTGGGACAAGCTACATCAGCAGAAGCAAAGGCACTTCTCCTAAAATTCCCAGCAGCTCTCCACTCCTCGCAGAGCTCTCATCCTCATCCCGGCTTCCCTCTCTGCTTCTGAGGGAAATCCTGGAACTTCTGATGAAACTTTAGGACTGAGCCACTAAAAACTTACTTGGCAACTTCAGCAGGTGTTGTGGGTGCAGCTGGAGCAGCGCTGGGATAAATCTTCTATTGGCTTAATGATTAATTGTATCCAGTGGAAAATTATTCCACAGGCACAACAATCAGCACTCAGTGTTTCCAAATGTTAGTTTCTTCTATAAATGGGTGTTAGCAAAAAGCAGATGGCAAAGATAATTCACTGTCTGCTGCAGTGTCCTCACCCATTGTCTCTGCTATCTCTGCGATCTCCGCTCAGGCTCTATTTACAGTTCCCCCTTCAGCTGCTGGGTAGCGTGCTGTGACAGGCTGTGATTTATGGTTAGTTTATCTGCTGTTTTAATTACAAACTTGTTGTTCAGTGATTGACTTTGAGATCAGGAAGGTCCCTGTGAAGCTGTGAGAAAGGGGTTAATTTTGATGTTCTCAGAGCAGCAGTTGCAGGTTCAACTCCTGCCCAGGCAGACACTGGAACAGAGCAAACACTGGAGGAGGACACTGAATTCCCCAGTAACATTTGGGCTTTCTGACTTCTTAACCACCTGCTTTGGCCACCTGAGCACAGGTTCAACCACCCATCAACTGAGAGCTCCCGACTCACCCACAGTTCACCAACATTTTCTCCTTTCTGTGACTGCAAGTGCCTGCAACTCCGAAGGTTACGTTTGGGCTGGTAAATGGCCCTTTCACAACACCATCAGGCTCCTGACTAGGTTGCTCCTGAGTGAAGAGGCTTCTCCTTTGGTACATGCCTGTCTGGATAACCTGGTGTCACCTCCAACCTCTGCCCGCACCCGTCTCTCGGGACCGTGCAGTCTTGATCTCAGCCTCGTGTCCTCGTCCCACCTCCGCACGCAGCAGCACGTGGCCACTTCTCTGCGCCGTCCCTCGAGTCAGGTATTCGCTTGTTTACGGTTCTGCGAAGGGTTTTCTGATTGAATTATAATTTGGTTGCTTTTTCTCTTTGCTTTCCCCTGCAGGTTTTTCCCAACCAGACTATCTACCACTCCAATGTTCCTGTAATCTGAAGACAAAACTGTCCCTGCTAGTCGTTCCTTTGCCCCTCTGAGACACTGATCACTGGAAAAGCCCAGACAACCTTAACGCTCTCAGCTGTCAAGATGCTGTGGAAATTTTGAAACATGTCAACTCTTCTTTAGCTTGTGAGACAAGAAATCAGCTGGATGGAGGCTTAAAGGAAAGAAGAAGAAATCGTTCCCCAAACTAAACAATACCCATTTTCTTCCCTGATACACGCAGAGCACCAGCACCGATAGAAGGTTCTGCTTTCAACCACTCCAGTGCGAAAACCTGCAGCTGCTTCACTACTTGGATTTCTCTGACAGCCTATCAAAGATGATCACGGCCATCTGTTCCCTCTGCTAGGTGAAGGGCTGACTGCACTCGAGCGAGAACTCGGCTGATGTGGACTCCATCCATGGAGCCATCGTTAACCTTGGCCATGGCGGCTGCAGCCCATGGTCGGAGCTGATGCTCCCACGGGGAACCCGGCCGGGGTCCATGCAGAGCAACAACCTCCCTCCCGGTCTGTGGAGCCACCCCACAAAACTGTCTAATGTGTCAAGATTTTCCTATTAGGTTTTCCAGGATGGTTACCATCCTCTGTTTAATACTGGACACCTGTTGAGGAATTTATTCCCAACACGACTGGATTCCACAGAAGCCTGCTAATTTAACCTGTATTAGTGGAAAACCCTCTGGGATACCCTGCACATACTGGCTGCAACTGGGTTGTAAGGACCATTTAACTCTATAGGGCTTAAGACCAGCATGGGGATCTTTCCAGACTAACATTCACAGGACAAGGCTCAACCTATTAATTCTGAACATTGCTGAGTGCTGCCAGACCCTGTTACTCCTCCTGACTCCAGCTGCTTGTGTCCCACCTGCCTGCATGGCAGATCTACCTGCTTTCTCCTAAAGGCATCAGTTGCTTGAAAAGAAACACAAGATGTCACAGGGGGTCAAATCAGCAACCCTGAGAAATATATATTCTTCTTCAAGGAAAAAAATAAATCTTGCCATTAAAAAGCAAAGCAGAGCACATCACAGGGATGTGTGGAACGGATGCGATGAGAGAGATAACTGTCACTTCATTTCATACCCCAGACTCTCAGAAACTGAAACACTCAATGCTGTTCTCCTGTGGACTTGAAAACATTAAAAATACCCCCCCCCAAAAAAAACCCTCAAACATCAAAGTTGCTCATCAAACCTGTTCCTTTTTGTACTCCAGCTGCAACTTTTTACGGTGCAAAACCATATCCTTCATGAATCATAGGATCATAATTCAGACTTGAGTGCTCCTGAACAGAGAACTCAAAGTCAAAAGACAAGGTCTTGAAGTACGTGTGTATCACAAAGAGAGAGAAACATCTCCCATGCTCAGAGCCAGTGTACAACTCTCTCTAAGGCCAAAGAGCCTGCGTAGGATGTCCCTCACTGCTGTAATACAAATAGAAGCCTATTTTTGTATAGCATGGGGTCTTGGAGACAATCCAGAGGCAGCTATTACAATCCACGCTGACTTCAGGCTGACTCACATCCTTAACTCATACATGCCATTGTCTTTATTCAGATTTCCCTTTTACATTGCAGGCATCTGACATGGGTTAATTACAGCTTTTTTTTTCAGTGAATATTTCTTTTGTTTCTCCCCTTTATATTTAGCACATTTATAAAGGGCTAAAGCAGGAGTTAATGAAGATGTTCCAATTGCAAAAGTCTGCAGTAGCACTGGAGAGGAATGGAAAAAATTCTTCATATACAGTAAACAGGGGCTGGAAGCTGGGACCATCCCTTGCCCAGCCCCTGCCACGTTCCTCAGCCCCCCAGGGAAATTAATCACTCTCTCTCACTTGCCAATTCTACAGGCTTTGAAGCTCCAATCCTTGGCTTGCCATGCAGCACCAGGAGTGAGCTGGGGAACTGTCCTCTCCTCTCACAGCCAGCACTGCTCCTCTGCATGAGGCATCCTGTCCTCTGCGAGCCCGAGGCAGATGCAGATGGGAAGCCTCAGCCTGCCAGATTTTATGCAAGACATTTTATTTATATACTCTTCCTCTCTGATTATACCCTGCTTGAAATAGAGCAAGACTTTTTCTTTCCACCCGTGTTTCACAAGTCCTGTCTACTAATAAATTTGCCCACAGATAGTGAAAAAAAAATCAAAGGGATGAAGGTGTCCCTGGTTAAGCTGAGTAGCTGGGTTGTAGCTGGTGCTGAGCTGGTGTCTCTGCCCAGGGAACACAGAAGGTGCCATTTGGCAGCTGCTGAGGATCTGACCTCACAAGTTTCCCTTGGGCAAGAAGAGAAGGAACAATCCCTGCTGCAAAACGGACAGGGAATCAGACTGATGCAGAAAACTCCTCAATGACAGCACTGCCGAGCTGTGAGTCCCCAGGCTGACTGTGAGCATGTCCTTCAGCATTCCCCAGGATCTCCAGGAAAACAAGAAAAAGTTAATGCATCTCATTCTGTGCTTTACCATCTGCCTGGGAAGGGGGAAACTCAAACACCTCTGAGCAGAGCAGAGCACTGTTCACCTTTGGTCTGGCAACAGACACCTCTGCTGACAGTGCACGGGACTGGAATGGGCCAGGTCTGTGCTTTGAAGGGACACACTGAACAGCATTAGACAACTTCCTTCAGTTTATTTACCAAAGACAATTCCCATTCTATTCTGTCTCTTTTTCTGAAGCCGCTTTGTAAAAGTGGAGGAAACGAGAGAGCTTAAAGTAGAGGCGGAAAGCGCTGGATAAAGGCGGCAGCATAAATCTGAGGGGAAATGGATTTAATGGTCTGATCAGCTGTTTGAATGCTCCACCGTGTCCACAGCACAGGGCAGGAATAAGGACCCATTAGACTGTAACTTCAGTGAAGAATTAGCCAAAACCTCCTGGATTTAACAGATTACGGCAGATTATACTAAATAAATCATTATTTCTTTGAAGTTGGATTTCACACATCTGGTTTACAGCCTGAGCACACAAATGGGCAAAGAGCTAACCCAGCCTGCATGAGCAGGTGTAAGGGAATGCAAAACACTGTTAACACGATGTTCTTCACAGGTATTAGGTGTACAAAAGTGCAAACTTATAACAAGGTTTTCCTAAGATCAGGCCTTACACACTTGCTTTCATGCCAGTCTCCCTTTTAAATCAAAAGGGCTGAGAGTGGGAGAACAGAGAGGAGGTGCAGTTGTCAGAGCTGCCTGCAAGCTGTGGAGAGGAACAAAAAAGTTTCAAAGAATAAAATTCTGATGAAAACTAGAAATTAAAATGCATGAAGCTTTTATCTCTCTCCGTTTCAGAGAAGCGATGTGCTTTCAAGAACGTATCATTGGTATTTGTGAGCCCAAATACCTACAGATAAGAAGAAAAGCCTTGAAAAGTCTCTAGAAAGACAGGCAGATATCAGAGAGCACCCCAGTCTCTGCTAGCCTTACCCTTCCTTCCCTTGTCCAGTACGTTTGATTCCAAAAGGAGGGATGAAAACTGTACAGAAGGCAAAAGAAGTCAACAGAGACTCAGCAAAGAATTCAAATGGGGTGACCAATGTGTCATTCAGAATAATAAATGGCTCATTCCACTTATCAACTGCACTTTTTATTATTATTATTTTTTAAGACTGACTTCTGACTCCTTATTCAGTTTCTTGGACCTATCGATGTCTCTTGTGCCGAATCAATACGCTTTCCTAGAGAACATGGAGTAAAAATCCATACTCCTCCTGCTCAGCAGTAAAATCATGCAGGCTTGGTGTTCAGGTGCCTGAGTGATGGCTCTGTGGGTAGTGTATTAAAACTGTCAAGCACAGATGCTCAGGTAATAAAATAACCCATTTCCTGCGTTGATCTGCGCTTACCCCCTCTTGGCCACTGACCTGGAACATCATTTGCAGGATGCATGAGCAAAGCAAATTACCAGGTGTGCTCCCAAAGACTCTGGGTCCTCCTCAGAGATATTATTTTGCTACCAAAGTCATACTGGCCCAGAAGGTGCAACACCAAGAGAGATCCAGGCTCACAGGAGGAACAATTGCAAATACAACCCTTGAGCACAGGCGCTGGGGAATGGTTGACACCAGGGGGAAAAACAATTCCTCCTGCTTGCCTTGGGTGCAGGTGGGTGCTGAGGAGGTGCCACATCTTCCCTGGCAACGGGCCACCAAGGAGAGGAGCAGCTTTGGAAGCACACAGGGAGAGGAGGCCACGGAGGGTGCATGTCAAGGGAAAATGCATCTCTGCAGCGGCGGGTCCAGGTGAGAGGACGGCACAGAGCACCTCGCCCTGGGGATCTGCTGACCCATCAGCAGCCTCAGCTGCTGTGCAGCACCCAGACAATCCCCAACACATTCCTCACTCCAGTGGCCACTAACAGTACCCAGGGCATACATGGAAATCATTAAAACGTCACAGTATATCATCAAATAACCTGTTCATGGTGGCAGCTCCATTCTCACGGCAGTGCAGTGTCCTCAGCTGGCTTTTTGCCACCAGGGAGGGCATCAGCATCACTGGGGGTCATTTGTTTTCTGCCAGCCCAGGCAGATGATGATGATGGCCTTTATCACCTTCTGTACCCTTGCACTGTGCCTAACTGTAGGGCACGGGGCTAATTTAAATCAACGACTGAAAACTAGATGGAGAAAAAGTTATTTTCTCCATCAACACTTATTGACAACAGACCTCCGTTCTGGACCTGCTGGAATCTGCAGCAAAGTTTGTTTTCTGCCAGCCCAGGCAGATGACGACAACCTTTAGCACCTTCTGTACCCTTGCTCTGTGCCTAGCTGTAGGGCACAGGGCTAATTTAAATCAACAACTGAAAACTAGATAGAGAAAAAGTTATTTTCTCCATCAACACTCCAACAACAGACTTCCGTTCTGGACCTGCTGGAATCTGCAGCAAAAGCCAGTAAAACCAGCACCACAGGCCTGTGGGAATGGGATCGTGCTACTGCTGTGTAATTCTAAATCCCTCTGATGGGGGAGGAAGCGGGGAAAAGCTTTTTGCTGTGACTCCTTCTCTCTCCACCCCGAGTTTGGCAGATCATAAAACAGAAAATCAGCTGCCTTCAAAACTGGCTGGGAAAAATACCCGGCAGTCCCTTGCCCAGGGCGTGGTAACCACAGCACACAGCACTTCATGGATTCATGCATTCATGGACTACATCATCTTGATTTGTTCCAGGGTTAAATCCCCCTGGACAGCCACAGGCCAAGCGCTCCTTGTCAGCTGCTTCTGACCTGTTTTATTGAGTTCCTCAAAGTACCTCAGTTACAACGGGTTGAGGAGTTTCAAGCCATTATTAGACGTGACAATTTAATGCTTATGAGTCTTTTCAAAATATTTTGTACTTAGCAACAGCAATAATGACGTCATCTGAATTTTAGTTCTAACAACCACAAGAACCAGTACATAACAATATCAGCTAATGCTGTCCAAGTCGCACTCCCTCTAGTGAGCGAGGAAAGCAGATCTATCGCGACGCTCAATTCTGTGTGCTTCTGTTTTTCTGTTCAAGCCTAAAGTTGGGTTGTGTTGTTGGTTTTGGTTGGGGGTTTTTTTGAAGGGCAATAAAAAAAAAAAAGAGAATCTGAAAATTTATACAATGCCTGTAGAGTGCATACAGAAACTCCTTTGAGACAGCTAGAGTCTAAGAAACAAAATGAGAAGGGAATAAAATTTTAGCCTATCCTTATTTTTTCTACTTTATAACAGAATTTTAGATGGACTTTTTTCCTTGAATCAACCTGCCTTGTCTTTTCTCTGTATTCCCTCGAGACTGGCCTCTTCATTTCAATGTCTACTTATTCAAAAATTGGCCAGGCAGCCAGCCTGGAAACGACTTTGCTCCAGGGAAAACAACCGGGAATGTTTTATATTGGTCTTGTTTGGATGCTCTTGCTCGCTGGGTGAGCAGATCCTGACTTCTCTTTGAAGAGGCAGATACCAGGCTGGCATGCCAGGAAGCTCCATTCCAGCACACAGTTTCATTAATCAAAGAGTTTATTAAACCATGAATAAGAAACTGGATGATTAGAAACTTGTTGAACCTGCCCCCTGAGGAACGATTGCCCCTGCGCTGTCAGCACAAGGAGCAGGAGCCTTCGTGCACCGAGTTTCCCTGTTTTATCAAGGAGGATAAAGAAACAGAACTGCTCAGGGACAAGCCATTTGTAAGGTTTCTTTGTTTTCCTTGCAGCTCCAAACTACCTTTTAATTGGTTTGAGTTGATGCAAGGCATTTTAAAGTCATTTTTTTTAATATAGCCAAAGAGTTAGGAAAAAATATTCTGGCTGGAACAAAACGTTCCCTTCGGTGCAAAGGTTTTTCTTTCCCGACTGCTTGGTTTTCAAACAGACAGAGATTGGAGTTATTTGTTCTATATTGTCAAACATACTGGTTCAAGTGTATATATTTGAGACTGATTTTTGAGATCTGATTTATTACAGAGTTAAAAACAATTTACATTAAAATGAAAATTGAGCTCATTCCCCCCATTTTATGATCGTTATAACAACACTCTATTCTGGATCATTTCTTGGTTTATATTCAGTACAAGAACATTTTAATGAGTCTATTGCTGAGGATTTGAGGGACTCCATTGAAAGATGCTGCTAAACAGCATCTTCCTCTTTGGCTTCACTGTGTTAATTTTCTCTGTTGCTTTTCTTTATCTTTCCTCTTGCATTTAAACATACAAGTGTTAACCCCATCCCATAGTGCTTGTGGAACCAAACAACCCTCTATTGTCTGGTCGGAGATTTGTGTTTTGATAGCAAATCCCAGTATTATTCTTCCCTTACTGGCCTAGTGATCTCAGTGCAGTGGTTTTCTAAGGAGCATGTCAATAATTGATCTTAAAAGGATTTGTGCCCATCTCAGTCACGCTTTCCCTGCCACATTTACTCCAACATATGTCTGCAATCTACAGGGGCAACATAAACAGATCCACCATCCACATGACTGCACTTGGGAGCTAAAAATAACCTGCTGAAGTGAATACATTAAGTTCTGCATGCAAAACGCCTTGTGTTACGTGTCTGTTTGCACTGCTGATAAAATGTTGTGTTGAAATATCCGTGGCCTTGATGTCTCATATTCACAGAATATGGCTTTGGCAGCCAAAAATACCACCCACCACACACACTTAAATAGCAGGCACATTAATCTGTTTAATTTTTCCATTCTTTGCTGTTCTGAAGGTCAGGTATTTGCCTGCTCTACCTCAACAGCTTTCAAACTACAAAACAAAGAATAGTTAGAAGTAGACAATTAGGGCTTAGAGAGAAGTGTCGCTGAGTAGTCATTCAAACCCAAGAGGAAATTTCAATTAGATCATGCTTATTACTCCTTCATGTTTGCTTTCTGCTAATCTTTGAGCACTTAAGCACTGAGAACATAAAATAGTCTTTCTGCCCCTCCAAACACGAGCTAAGGGATGAGCTGGTGAGGAAGAGCTGAACCCCTGCATGCAGCTGGAAGGGTGGATTCACAGGAGCCAGAGGAAATACTGTTCACTTTCTTCTCTTGCTCTTAGTAATGAATAACAGCTACTGAATTTGCTTATGGAGAAGAAGAAATACTGAACTAGCAGCTGCCTTCATTGCTGCTGACAGAAACCTGGAAGCACTCAAAAACTGAAGGGATTTGCCCGCAAGACACCAGTGAGATTCTCAAGCCGTCAGGAGGAGCAGAGGGTGGCAGATGCCACTGTCAGACCCAGGACCAGCCACCTCCTCCCCGCCAGCCACACGGCTTTGCCCTGTGTCCCAATCACTGCCCTGGCCTTTCTGCTTCACTGCAAAAGTCAACCACAAACTACTGTAACCACAAAGTAATTCTTTTACTTCGGGAGCTTTGGACAATCCATACTGTCAATATTTGCCGCTTTATCTGGTTTGATTACATCCTTTAATATTTTTCCAGAAGATCCCCTGGTTTAAACAAAGTTCACAGAGGCTGAATGCTTTACAAGCTTCAGATTTTTTTGTGCAAGTCCTTAAGCATTTTCTCAATTTTCTCAGTATTTGGTTTCTTCTACAATTATTGACTTAGTCCAAAAGTGGATGAGTATCCCACGCACATTTATGAACATACTCACGCATATGCTCAAATATATACACATTTATTTATCCACATGCAATGAAAGTGCCTACATGTTCTCCTTTATTAATACCAAAGGTACTTGCAAAAGAATAAACCCTGCCTACAGGTCTTGTATCTCCAGTAACCATAGCTCCTGAATTCATAATCTTTCACATTAGTATCCTCAAAACATTTCTGTGAAGTAAAACTATCAGCCTTACTTTATGGGAGGGAAAGA